>NC_143583.1:14748907-14984245 GCF_048544385.1 Mastigoproctus giganteus
GCCAGTCGATAGTCATTGTGCATGTATGGTGACATTGGGAGAACACAAGACAGGTTGTTTAAGGAGTTTGGGGATTTTTCAACTGATTTCGCCGTTTGCGAGTCGGTTACCCACACCCACCTATTCCACTGCGGCCTAGTTTTGTCCTGCCTTCACTCTCCATATTTCTTTCGACTTGGTAGAATTATTCAAAACAGGTCTTTGGAAGGTATTCACGATGACCGCTTTCTTGAGATTAATAGTGCGAGCGACAAGCGCGAAATATTGACATTCAAAAAACAAAATACTGTTTTCATCATATTTGCATTTGGATCAAGTATAGCGAATATTTGATTATATTTTATATTGATGAAAATGAATTCGAATTGTATATTTGTTTCTTAAGAAGATAAAAGGAGATGAATATATATTTTTTTAATTTTATGATGTTTCTTTATCATTAAAGTTATATTTACGTGGTAACATTATTTTATAATTGCGACTGATAGTTTAATGGATACAACCATCTCCAGATGAAAGTGCGTCGAATAGTGTGAACATTTTTTTATTTACACGCTTATTAATTTTACATTAAAATCTGCTAAAATTCTGGTTTTCGAGAATCTTAGAATACTTTGACAGTCTACAAATGCAATCTGTCTAATGGAGCTTCAGTCGAACATTTTACTCAGTTTCAACAAAAAAAGCAAACTTGTACCCCAATAACTTCACTAAAGACGAAGTAACCCAAAACACGAAGTCTAAAGAGGCCAACAATATTACACAAAAGACTACAAGGATTACGAAACAAGTGGACTAAGATTGTGTCAAGATATTGGGAGGTAATAACCAGAAGACAAGAAGAAGGCACGTACAGTTGTTAGGAGGCAAACACGAAGCGTGTTGTGAAAATCGAATAGAAAGAACATTAAGAGTAGGCGAACGCGCATTAAGGAACTCCCAAGTGGGTATGTTTGGTGATGGAATTTGAAAAGGAACCAAAGAAGAATCAATGCGATTACAAGGGCGGGATATTGACCAACGAACACAGATTTCGTGGGAAAGAACTCTAATTATGGACCTCTGCCAGGAGGGATATTGAAGAAATAATAATGGCTAGAGAATAGCCGAAAAAGCAAGGGAGCAAAACCAGGCCACATCGATCCTACACCAGATATTCGAACAATTAGTACCCAATTCATTAAAAAGACTAAACAAATCTGCAAAAGAATGATTGTAGTAAATACCCGTGACATGATCACCACTGCACCCTACCGAAAAAAACAGCAGCCAGGGTAGAGGCTCTTTCTCTACATGTTTCTGAATAAAAAGCACAGTAGTTAGAAAATTATTATGTCTTAAATGCTATTAATCGTTGTTCACTACTCAATATAGAAAAAATGATAAATATTATCAAATACAGAAAAAAGTTATAAAATGACCACATATAGAAAAAAAGTAATAAAGTGCACTGAGTGCGAAAATTATGAGAATCTTCCTTCCACATTTATTGGAATTTATTCTCTGAACGTTTTTGATGAACTTATAGCGTTTGCATTCTTCAGCTCACCACTGGATGCCATCTGTTCAACAGAGTCGATTCTCTGGACCACACGTTAATTATTTGGCGATCCGAATGCCACATTGTACACAATCAAGCTCCGCGGTCGTGCGAAGTCACCAAGTTGAGAACCTTCGTGTCCAATCAGAGTAGTCGTACGTGTGTCACAGACGAATCACAAACATCCAATCCATCATTGATCATTTCTTCAGCTGTCGGTTGACCGTGCGAGGCAATGAAGGATCATCCCTCAGATTGCATTCCGCTTGTCACAGATATTACGGTCAGACATGCCGTTTGTTGTAGCTCATGGAAAGAAGATCTTCTTCCGGTAGTTTTATAACTCATTAAGAAAAATATTCTTTTTGTGTTGTTATCTTTGTTATTGAGCTCTGGGATGATGTTTCTAATTTTGTGTGATTAAGCCTAGAGATATCCTCTTATAGAACAACTACAAGAGAATATTTCCTTAACATTAGTCAATTATTTACACCTTATTTTGGCACACCTCATGTACTATTACTATGCTGGTATCTCAAAAGGAGTTAGAAATAAAAGAAGAGAACAGAATGTGCGTCAAGCCTAGCCACGGATTAAATAAATTTTTAGTTTTATATATTGGAAATTTAAATCACCAAATGTCAATTAATTTTTTATTTGAATTAGAGAAGTTATTTGTGTTGTGAGGAATGTAATTCAATCTGAAGAAACAGAAAAGCAGAACCTTGGGCCAGAGTAACTTATGTTCCGATTTCTGGAGCACCCTATATACCTATTTTTATATCTTTTGTAATTTTAAAATTAGTTTTCCATTGGATACTCGTTTCATTCTCGAGTGACTCCTTCATCTGCACGCTAGCTTTTACTGAAAAACATTTTTTGTTTCACTGAAAGGTTCTAAAATTTCTGAAACATCGTCCACTTAGCTGAAAGTCTTTCATTGAATAGAAATCCCAAGCGGATGTCACAACGTTGCGTGAACTCGTAAAACTATTAACAACAAATCTTTTTAATTCTGTGATTTGGTAAACGAAGGCCAAAATGTGTTGAGAAACTCTCCCACAAAGTAAATATGTATATCAATTATAATGAGGGATTATCGAGTTTGATAATTTGAGATCCCGTGTGAGTTCATAAGTACCTAATATCTGTTCAGTAGTCAGCGTCAGCAAAGCATTACAGCGTGTCCCTTCGCATTACGGTCTGACGAGCTTGTTTGTCGGTTCAGGCAGAAAATAATCTGCGCCAAGCATGACTCTCAGGCCTCGGATCTTAATGCTGCCGCAATAAAGGAAGGAGCCTTAGCATTGTACCCACTGTCTTGCCAATAAGAAACACTGTGTAGTGTGGAACTTTCACCGGATCTGCAGACAGAAAATATAACGATATTGCACGGGAATGACTAACGTGATTACCTCAGCTATGAATCTCAGCAGCGCGCTGATCTAAATGGTCGTATTAGCACAAAGGTCTAGCCGAAAATCAAATGAATTCTAAATTGAATCGTAGGTAGTTGGTGCAAAGAACAGCGCTAATGCATTAAGAAAGGAACTTGGAAGAGCAGCAGAGGTAAGGAGGAATCTATTGAAATCGATTACATTACAAACATCAAGATATCATAAATTTAATCAGAATACACTTCAAATTTGTTGGAGAGAAATAAATGCAGGTTAGACCAAATGAAATCATAAAAACTCAAAGGCAGGAAATAATAATTACATGTAAAGGGCGATAGTTAACCTTTTTAATTGTCAAAATCGAAAACTACTAAGGCCACCGAGACTAACGGACTACTTCAGCCAGGGAGTGAAAAGAGACCATAAACCTTCCTCGCATAATTAACGGGATTCGAATCCGGGCTTTCTCTACCCGCTATGGGGAGGACAATGATAACAATAACTGTGTTACTGCGCGAACCTGCAGAGAGGACAGACAGGACAAGAGGGGAGGAGGTTATGTTCTTAATTAAGAAGCATTTTTTGTCATAAAATGAAAGGCACTGCATCCAGTGGACACACGGGTGACCAGCGCAATGCTGAGTCAGTTTGTTGCGACATAAGCACTGGGAAAACGAAAATGAAGGTATGTTGTAGGTCTCTTTACTATGATGAGTATAACGAACAACTGTATAGACAAATAGAGTGGCCAGTAAATCATAATGTCTCATAATGGGAGGAATTTAACTCTCCTTATATTAACTGGACATTGTGGGTTAGTCATTCAGACAGTAGCAAGACTTTTGTGGATTTATTGGATGGTTGTTTCCTACACCAACGTGTTAGAGAGGCAACACGAGAAAGCAATAATCCTAATGTGATTATCAACAGTGACCCTTCGTACATTAAGAATCTGCAGATAAAAGACCCACTAGGTGGCAGTGATCGCAATGTAAACTGTCAAAGGTAAGGTAAAAGATTTTGCTTTCGTAAAAGTGACTACAGCGGTCTCAAACAGTTTTAAAATTCTATACAGTGGGATCAACTGATGAAGTTACCAGCAGCAAGTTCTAAATGAGAAGCATTCAGGGAAATAATCATAGAAGTTAGAAGAAGAAGAACTCTTTATTATATACAGAAGGCGCATTGCTGTATACAACTCCCTTCACGGCTACAAGCCAGGGGTTTACATAAAAGAACTAGGCTTTTATAAGATACAGTTCATTCATGGCATAGACCTAAATGGATGTCTGGAGACTAGGTACCTGGAAGAATATCTGACTGAGGTGTTTAGGACTTTGAATGGATTGGGTAAACGCAATACTGATGGAACACTTCCCCTTGCTCAGACTACATAACTGAGGGGGCGTATATTCAAATAGAGAAAGAATGGGTGCAGGTCGGATGTGCATAAATTTGCTTTCAATCAGAGGATGGCTGATTGCTGGAACTCTCATCTGCTGTTGTAGAGATGGATAATTTGAATAAATTGAAGGAAGAACTAGATAAACTCTTAGAAGAGATGGACAGATGAAATCGAAAGTATTGTTTTTTTTTGTCTGATGCTGTATAAACTTTTCTTTCTTGCATCATTAGCCACTACTAGTACTGCTACTACCACTGTATGCAATAAAAGAAGTTTATAGAGGGACTATCCGAATGAGGAGAAAAGGAGTTAGTCCATCACTTTTTTTTCGCATACAGTTTTTGTATCAACCTCACAGTACTTTATCAAGTTGATCAGATATAATCTGCCTTCAAAAATCATTCTGTGATTCTGTAATTCTATTCCCTTCCGAATTATCTCGCGCTACAATATTTATTATAGATTCCATAATTTTCCTGGTGCATTGGTGAAAATTACAAGTCTTGAATGGATTGAATAAACTCAATACTGATGGAATCCCTCCTTTTGCTCAAACTACACCCCTGAGGGGGGTGCATATTCAAACAGAGAAAGAATGATTGCAGGGCGGATGTGCGTAAATTTTCCAGCCTTCGTGGACGGACTTCCTTTGTGGACGATGAGACGCCTTCACAGCTCTAATATATAGTGCAAAATATGTACTTAGTTTTCATAAACTTCATCAGTAACGTTGCTGTCGCTCTGAAGCGTGCTAATTTGGTTACTGTTTTCCTTCCAAGTCTTTATATGCCTTGCCAAAGGTATTTTTGTAACCTGCTTTAATATTTAACATAGCATAAAATAGTGGTCATAGGGCATCCCACGAAGGATACACAATAATCGCTGCTTGTTAAGTTTCTTTATTTGAGAATTATGGATGTCCTACGAAATTATACAAAGTCATTTTGGTAATTGTGTGCATTTCAGAAATTGTTATTATTTTTTATGGCGATCCTAAAAGTGGAAGGTTATCGGAACCTGTAGCACTCAAGTACCGTGAATGGGTTGAAAAGTTATAAGAAACTTACTATAAGTGGGCATAAAAATTTCACTAGAGAATAATTTTCAGGGAATACATATAGAAGTAGATTGTTTCTGGGAATACAGTATAAATGAAATTACAATTGCTACTCCAGAAGAAATATCCATGGAAATATCTGTAGAAAAGGCAGCAGAAATTTAATGCTTATGTGAAAGGGAGTGGAGTGAATTTGAAACTGAGGCATCATTAATTAACCTCTATTGTCCTGTTTTGGATACATTCAAGGCGTTTAAGAGAAGTGTCTTGAGCGTCATCCCAAATGCGAGAATATTCCAAGGGAGCATCACAACAAGAAAATGTAACAAGCTTGTTAAAATTGAAGTTTTGGTAAGATCAAACGGATACAATGAAATAAGTTGGAGCAATAAACAGTCTTTCTCATTTGGGAAAAAAAGTACTTGGATGTGGCCAAAATATTCATGCAGAGCCCCCTTTTAGTGGAATATTTCTTCCACAATGTCAAAGTATGTGAACAGATACACGCATGAGGAAGATCTAAAGTTCCTTCGCATAACATAGCGGCAGTGAAGAACTAACACCTCTCGCATGTTTCCATTCCACTGATGTTAACTACCTATAAAATACAGTCCCGAACCAAAGGGAGATTAAAGAAAATGCTGCTGTAGTCCCCTGGGGATCATAGAGAAGTAAACTCACCACAGTAAAAAAAAAAAAATCTATGTAGAATATCTTCGCCAGTAGACGTTAATGCCAGCAGCTCCCCTGCACATATATCAAGTCAACCACACCCACCATAAAGTGATACCGTTTTGTTTTCGATGCCAGCCGCTTTTATAGTCCACGGTATCGCAGGGCAGTTGACAGAGTATGCATCTCCGACTTACTGTTCTTGGTTTTATAGATTCGGTTCTATATATCATTTCTTTTCCTTATCTGAAATATTTGTAGCCTCCTCAGTTCTTTCCAGTTTGCGGACACCTTGCAAATCCGTTATCTAGATCAAAATCAATTAATCACATGCGAACGGTATTGTAATACGACGGAAAATTTAAATTGCTTTAGCAATAACTGTATTTAGCACTAAATGGCAACTTTGAATATTTTTTGATGTGAAATAGATGAAACTGATCGGATTCACTTTGAGATGTCACTGTGTAGCATTAACTGTGTATTAGAGAGTGGAATTACTAAAGACACATGATGCAAGAAAGCAAGCTTATCATCAGTTAAAAAAAGAAAATCCTTCTCATTTCATCCAACTACTCGCTCCAAATGTTTGTCTAGTTCTGCCTTGAATCTATTTAAGCTATCAACTTCTACAACGACAGATGGCAGTTTCTTCCAGCAATCAACCAACCGCTGGCTAAAGGCAAACTTCCACATATCTATCTTACAACTGACTTTCCAAAATTCGAATTTATGCCCTCTCAGGCGATTATTCCGAGCATTTGGAAGAATCCTATCAGCATTGAGCATGCTCGAACCATTGAAGGCTTTATACACCTCAATCAGATCACCTCGCAGGTGCCTAGTCTCCAGACACTGCCTAGTTTCCAGACAATTAAGCCTTTCTTCTTAAGAGCACCCCTTTGTTCCATTCACTAATCTTGTTGCCCTTCTCTGTACTCGTTCCAGCAGCTCTACATCCTTCTTAAAATGAGGCCTCCAGGCCTGTATACAGTACTCAAGGTGTGGCCTGACCATTGCCTTATACAAGAGGATAATCACCTCCTTATCCCTGCTACAAAAATTACTGTATATCATTGACAAGGCACCATGAGCTGCTCTTGCAGACCGTCTGCACTGCTTAGAAAACTTCATATCTGCCTGCATAATTACCCCCAGGTCCTTTTCATTCTCTACCGCTGTCAGTGTAGTACCACACAGTTGACACGTTACTCTGGGGCTATTGCTGCCCATATGCAGTACTTTACGCTTGTCAGAAAAGACTAATGGCACAGACACATAACCAAAAGAATTTATTTCAATTAAAATAATAATACTGAATTAAATTATTCACAATTAAAATTAAAATTTACGTGGAAATTAATAATTAAATTTCAAAACCTAGACTCCTCATATGTTTTCAAATTAAACGGTTTATTGATTGTTACCTAGAGGTGAAACAGGGGATTTCCCACACAAAGGAACGTGTCAATTAAATGAAAATGCAATTAATATGAAGAGTCCGATCCGCCATAAAATTTCGGTAGCAAGATAAGGTTCTATACTGCAGGGACCACTAAATTCTTCTGGGGGTAGGTTGTATTTAATATATATGTGGAGTCTGTGCTTTTGATTTTCGAAATTTAAATTATAAAAACGAGATTTTTGCTATATGAGCCCAGGCAATAATCTATTGGCGTTAGTTGACGAATTATCTATGATTACCCATTAAATTACCCATCAAAAATAATTCTATTTTTGACGTATGAACATAAATGAAAAAAAAGTATTAATATCTACTTATTCAAATTAAGCATTATAGTGTCTCGAGAGATTTATAAGACCACACCGAATGTCATTCAGAATGGAATGTTCCTCATTTTTTGTGGACTCTTCAGCAATAGAAAAGCGTCCTAATGGAGCTAAAATGTTGCATTATTAGCTTTTCCTTATTAAGTACTCGTTAACTACTGTATACGAAGCATGCTACTGTAACAGTTAATATTTCGACGTAACCCTCTAAAATGCCTCTCCGAATACGGCGCCCTCAATTCGATGGGATTTGAACCTGAGTTCGAATCCCTTCGATGACGCCAGAATTTTTATGGGTCGTTTTCAAAATATGACTGAGTTAGTCGATCTCAGGCGAGGGTAGCATGAGTTTTTTTCTCCAGAAACTAGGGTTTTTGATCCAGCAAACAGTAAATCCACCACGTAATTCACAAATATTTACTTTGCGCTGTGTATTTATAAATACACAGTACAAAATATGTATTTATAAATAAACAGCGCAAAGTGTGTATTTATAAATACACAGCACAATATGGGCTAAGTTGCTTATGCGGCTAAAATCCAACAAATGCAGGAATACATCATATGTTTCAATAAAAAAGAAATACACCGAGTGGTCATTTTATTAGTTATTACACCAACATAAATCCAGTAAATCCCCTTTAGCCTACAAAACAGGGCTGAAATCATAATGACATGGATTCAGCCCGGTGCCAGAACGTGCCAGAGCGATGGTGATTGCCTTCCAAAGGTACTGGAAGGTATAACCGATGATAGCAGATTTCTACTCCGAACGCCTCACTCCACTTCCTTCTTTAGGTACTCAATTAGAATGAGCACCTGTGATAAATGAGGGAGCCAATGCAATAGCCCCAATCGCGGTCATGTTCCTCAGTTGTGTACAAGTCTGGCCTTGTGGTGCGATGCATTATCCTATTTGCAAACCCCATTTTCTGCAATGAAAGAATACGCATAGTCGGAAACAATTTTCAGGCATTTAAATGTTCTACTAGTATCAAGGGAAACTGGTAAAAGCGGCACGCCAACTTCAGACTGGCCTAATTAGACTTCCACTATAAACTGAGAAGCGCTTTGAAGTGCTGTCTATCCCAATAAGTCCCAACTACATATCTGTGGATTTCGATGTGCGCTTTACAGTTCACATTTTTCTCCGGCTTCTGTGTAGATTGAACCTACAGATTTCATGCACACACCAATGGTTGTTGCTCCAAATTACGATAACTAGCTTGTCCGAATTCAATCTACACTAAAGAACAGAACTAAAACCTGGTAACAAAATATTATGTGCATCTCCGTTTGAGGGTGCACTACCTTAGTAGTTTATTAGAGAATTCAGTTTCCCGATATTCGCATGCATGCCACCGTAGGAGAATTAAACAAACCTTAACGTGTGGTATGACCGAATTATTATAACTGCAGCTTCTCCTTAGAGCAGTTACAAGTGTACCACTGAAAACACAGGGGCATTAGCTTACAAGAGCAACGATCATAGGTGCTTGAAGAGCGGGAATATTATTACAGGAATAATGAAGTTCATTTGTGTATCGATGCAAACAGTATCTATTGCATTGAATCAATGGATAAAAAGTAGTGACAAGAATAATAAGTCCAGACGGGAGGTGATACTCGATAATCAAATCTTGAGATATCT
Source organism: Mastigoproctus giganteus (assembly GCF_048544385.1). NCBI lineage: Eukaryota > Metazoa > Arthropoda > Arachnida > Uropygi > Thelyphonidae > Mastigoproctus > Mastigoproctus giganteus. Next base: position 14,758,421 of record NC_143583.1, read on the forward strand.
GACCAACCCACCATGTAATCAGTTAGAAATAATCAACAAAAACCACAGGACCAGACGGCAGGAGAATATTTTCTCCATCACAGCATTTATGGAGCTCAAGATAAGGGATATACAGAGTAGACAGAAATCATGGGGTACCTACCTAGTAACTGGTAGGCCACCTTTCACGTCAATAAGAGCAGTCAAACAGCGAGGCATTGAGTACACTAGTTCACGAAAGCATTCCACAGGTATTTACATCCATGCTTGCTGCACCGCTGTCCATAATTCCGTCGCATTTCTGAGTGGAGGATCCAAAGTTCGAACGGATCTTTCCACAGCATCCAAAAGATGTCCGGTGAACGAGGCCATCCCATGTTGGTAAAATCTGCGGAATGCTTTTCGAACCATGTTCTAGTAACCACTGCTTTGTGGGGAGGCGCATTGTCCTGCTGGAAGAGTCCATTGCCCTGTGGGTGCACGATGACTATGATGTTTTTGTTTGTTTTTATTTGGTTTTTAGGAGCATTAGCAACTAAGGCTATATTGCTCCGGGATATGCGGTGGTCATTCCCTTATCTTTCCGCATCCTCCGTATTTGGTGGTGACGGGCTCGAACCCTGGTCTAATCAAGAAGCGTGTGCTACTCACTGCTGCTCCTTCGCACCTAGTACGATGACTATGAAGGAATGCAGATGGTCTACAAGGATGGACATGAAACCTGGACCTGGTCTCAACGTGTGCCAGTTAAACACGCCTCAGACCATTACTGGCTTTCCACTTGCTTGAACAGTTCCCTGTTCACATGACGGGTGCATTATCTTCGTGCGATTTCCGCCAGATAAGCACCCTTTAGTCCCTCGAAATAACTGGAAACAGGACCAGGAGACCTGTCTCCAATCATTCAAGGTCCATTGCCAACGTTCCTTCGCCCAGTTGAGGCGTAGAGTCTTGTCTCAGCAATGGGATGCTGGTCGGTCGACGGCTCCCATAATATATTGCGGCTAATCATCGCCTAATGGTCTTGGTGGAAATTTTCTGGCACCTCCCTCGTTGAAGTCGGCGATGATTTGTGCCACTGTCGCTTTCCGGTTGGCTGAAACAATGCGAGACAGACTTCGACGACCACGTTCATTCATCACCTTTCTCCTCCCACTGCGCTGTCCAAGATGAGATATTATTCCGGAAATGGCGCATTCCCGATACAATCTTGATACTATACTATCGAACGGGGATAGTGCAATTTCTAGTTACACCTCCGCGATAAAGTGGCCCATGCGTCGAGCACCCATTATCACCCCTTCTGTCGTTTCAGTGTACACAGCGACATAGCTTTCCGAAAGTTTCTTGCGTGTAAGCAGAAAAGACAGGTCATTTTAGGTGGTTGAGAACAGCGGCATTAGTCTATGATACTCTAGAAGCACGAAATATGATTAGACTAATTTCGGTTGGCGTTGACGGGACATCAGGGTGTGGAAAAAGCCGCATGAAATGGTGGATCCCGAATGAATCCTGTGCTGTTCTCTCTGTTCTCATGTGAAGACTGTTTACGTTGCAAAACACGGTAGCAGAGGGCACAGTGCCGAATATATTCGAGATGCACTAATTTAATGCGGCTTTTTCCAGAGTTAGTTGTCTCTGTCTATACTACTGGGAACAACAGTATGGAATGAACTAGGTTCATTCAATAATGTTGCCTCCGATTGGCGAAGGGCCGTTTCCAGAACGGCAATGCGACTGTCCGCAGCCTATGAATTGTACAGGAATGGTATGTAGAGCGCTGCAATGATATGCAGCGTCAGCTATGGCTCGGGAAATCCCTGGATCATGGGATTTCCCCATTTGGGCTTTATTTGGAGTTTATTGAAAATAAACACTAAATGAGCAAATATTCTGACGCATCCTCTTTTTAACGAATATAGGCGTCATCATGTTCAACTCAGAGTAAACTATAAACTACACATACGGGGGAGGGAAACCAGATTAATCAAACTTCAGTAACTAAGGAAACCAAAGAAAATCTGCATATTTAACAAACCCGCTTAATTAAAGAAGTAATCCATGAAGATTTTTGAAATCATCATGGAGTTTTTCATCAATTTTTCTAGATTGGTGCATGAAGGGTCGGAGTGGAAATCCATATTCGTCGACAACCAACGAATATGCAGGATCTAAAGGTCATTTCCGATCAAGAATAGAAAGACATTATCAGGAACACTTGCGTACACTTAGGCAGCAATCCATTTCAGGCGCTGGATTGCAGCCTTTTCCCGTAGCGAAAGTGGACCTTCATGCTATAAGATACCTTATCTGATATTCTGAGAAAGTAACTTATAGCATGAAGGTTAGAGTTACAGATTTACCTTATGGCATGTACGCGTAAATAATGCCATAAGGTAAATCTGTTTCGTGGGATAATCAAATCTTTTATTGGTAACTAAATTCCATGGCACGTTAACATAACGTAACTTTCATAATCACAGGCTGTCATAATCTTCTCTGTCAATCTTCCTTCCATTTAATCTGTCCCTCTGACTCCCTCTTAAAAAAAGAAGGCCATGAAAGCTTCTTTTATCGAAACCAGTTTAAAACCTGGACCTTTTATATGGTGGGGGAAAGAACAGTAATTATTCGTAACAACTATGTTAGCCTTGAAGGCGTTTTATGAAAAGATTAATCCACTTTGCTGCGATAATTATATATACTTTCTTTAAGAAAGGACATGCACATCAACTTACAAAATAATCAATCTCTTTTCTTTCCACCGAGTGGAAATCCAAAGAAACATACAACATGATCGGAGAATACAGAATGAGAGAGAGAGAGACAGAGAGGTGTTTAATTAAACTAATTACTGGTAAATCTGTTAAAGTACAAATGGAGGGAGAGTTCTGTAAACCTGTTTTGTAAAAGACAATGCAAAATACATTCGTAGAAAGTTTTTGAATATCGAGCGACATTCCAAAATGGTCTAATGAAATAATCTGGTAATTAAGTGGCTACTTATTGATGTTTCTGAAAGTAAAATACTTTAAATTCCAGTATTTACTAAGTTGTTTTCCAATAGCTATATGGAGTGATGGAGGAGCAGTTGCTCACCTTCCAGTTATCTTGCTGTTTTTGAACACATGCGTGATCCATTGATTTGTTTCTGAACATTTAAAGACTTTACGCACTTATTAGTCTTTTAAACATACCCTTTCAGTGAGTCGAAACACTTAATTAAGTTGCCGAATTTGTGGCTCACTGTTATATTCTGAGAAAACGAGCATTCTCTGTGCGTCTTTTGAGATACTCTGGGAAAACGAGCATTATGTCTTTTAAGATACTCCTAAGACGTTGTCATTAACATCGCTTGAGTTTAACCAATTAATTCTTACTAACATAATCATAAAAACGAATAATTGCTGTTTATGCATCCGCTTACTGTAGTCGTAAGAGGTTGAAGGATGTTTGCTTTAATATAATTTTAGACGGCGTACAAGAAATTCAAATATAAATATCAGCCTATAAAAAGAAAAACAAACAAAATGGTTTATTATTTAAGAAGATTGCTGCACTTTTGGAACAAACTACAGACAAAATGATTCGTCGTGGCTGTAGTTCGAATAAAGATGAGAAGTTTCGTTAAGTTAAAAATAGTTCTGTTAAATCGAATTACGTTAATCGAATTTAAAAAAAAGGCTTATTTCAGAATTCCGGAAACTAATTTTCAGTGTACTTACCTTCTATTTCTGTAAATGTATTAATCCCATCCCGCAAATGGAAATTTTTTCAGTCTTGAAGAAGAAGAAGAAGAAGAAGAAAGACTTTGGTAAAGAGGGAGCATATTCACTAAAGTGATAAGCAGTCTGTTCTTCACATATAACAAATTCACCAAGCCGATTTTGGTTTATTTCTAATAACATCCTTCTGGTAGGCAAGATAAGCATTCTCAACGGTGGATGAAAGTTCTAAAGTGAGCCACATTAATGCTTTAATAGATACAGAAGATCTTGGTCCAGCCCAAGTTCTCCTATGTGTCTCTTAATAAAGTGCAGTAGATGTTATGCTAAAGAAATAATGTGATTCTTCAATGACCCATTCGCTTTAAAGTTTACTCCAGGGCCTTTATTGGTGTCAGGACTATACAGTGCAGTATTATATACAGGGCATGATTATGTTTGTTTGAAAGAAAGCGTTTTAAAGAAATAATATTAGCCATCATGGCCAGCAAGCTAGAGGTTTCATTGTACACACAGTAAAGATCTAGCAGCTTGCAGGATAATTCCATCAACGTATGTGACGGTTTGTAAGGATATGATAAAGTTCATAAACACATTAAAGTGCCATCCACTACATAAACATAATACTTGAGTTATTATCTCGTAGTAGCAAATACAAAAGGATGGAAACAAATGTTTCTTCATGTGTATTAAGATAAATACGTAACACACAAACAATGAGGGAGATTGGTTGTTATTAGTATTAGTAATAGTAGTAATAGCGGCGAATGATGCAATAAAGTAAATTTATACAGCATCAGCCAAAAAAAGAAAAAAAATTCCATTTCACCTACCCATTCCCTCCAATAGCTTCTCTAGTTTCCTTTATTCAAACTATCCACTTTCATAACAACGGATGGAAGTTTTCTCCAGCAATCAACTAGCCGTTGGTTGGAGTAAACTTCAGAGCATGTATTCTGCAACCATTTTCTCAATTTCAATGTATGCCCCCTAATGTGTGTGGTCTGAGCAACCGGAAGAATCCCATACGCATTGAGTTTCTCAATCCATTTAAAGCCTTAAACACCTCAATCAGATTGCCTCGCAGATACCTAATCTGCAGACGCTGCAATTTTCAGAACTGAAGCCTTTCTAGGTAAGAGCACCCGTTGTTCATCTCGCCGATCTCGTTTCCCTTCTCTGTACCCGTTCCAGCAGCTCTACATCATTCCTAAAACGAGGACTTCTGACCTGTAAACAGGACTCAGGATGTGGCCTGACTATTGCCTTATACAAAGGGACAATCCGTCCTTGTCCCTTCTAGCCAAATTTCTGTATATCATTGACAAAACTCCATGAGCTGTCCTAGCAGCCTGTCTGCATTGTTCATAGAACATCATATAAAATTACACAATTACTCCCAGGTCCTTTACATTTTCCACTACCCTCAGAGTAGAACCACACAGTTGATGCGTTACTCTGGGATTATTGCTACTCATATGCAGTACCTTACATTTGTTAATGTTAAACTTTAATTGCCGTTTCTCAGTCAGTCTTTCCAATTTTCTAGACGTTGTTGCAGCAGCATACCATTATCCAATCAGGTTGGTCAGAGAATATCACTACTAAATAAATCATGCTCTGAGTGAAGTAAAACTGTCCTTCTGTCTAGATGGTCCTATATTACTTCTTTAACCAGTCAGCCCATTATTTTCCCTGGAGCAGAAGTTAAAGTAACAGGTCTGTAATTATTTATGACACCCTTTGATATTCCTTTATTGGGAATACATTCTCACATTGCTAGTCCACAGCCACCTCCCTGAATGTAAAGATCCTTTCATAATTATAGCAAAAGGTTTTGTTTGCCTCCTTTGCTGCCTCCCTTAATATATTTGTATTGATCCCATCCACTACAGCTGCGTATTTTTATGTTTAACTTCAACAATTTCTCTTCCGCTTTCCTCTTAGTTACCACGCAATTATTCAGCTCCCTCTTAGTTGATAAACTTCAGGCATCCCCCTACATAAACAATTTATCACGTGGGAATATAGATACAAATATCACGTTGGAATATATAGATACAAGATAGATACAAGATTCAGCCTATCAGCAGCTTGAGCAGGATTATCAACAGTAAAATCATCGACATGAAATGGATTAATGTGATTTAACCCCTTCTTTCTACTAATAATATAAAGAAGTCTTTGCTGCTTTTCTTGGCATTATTTGCCAGAGGTTTCTCGTAATCTGCCTTGACTTGCCTCCTCTGTGATATGATTGCAGACTAGTTTATATCTGCCATAGTCTTCTGTATGAATTGATGATTTATATGCACCCCATGCATTTTCCTTCTCTGCCACGTGTCTCAAAGTGGATCTGACATCCTTTTAGGTCTAAGTTTTGAACAGTATTTCTTAGATGGTATGAAAAGCCTAGTAGCTTCTATGATTATTTCTCTGAATGCTTTCCATTCAGAATTTGTTTTTGGTAACAACATTAGTTTATCCCACTGTATAGAATTTAAAAACTGTGTGAGACCACTGTATTCTCCTTTAGGAAAGCAAAACCCTCCCTTTCCATTGATGATAGTTACATTTTTAAGTAAATCCCACATCGATACATTGTGGTCACTGTCAGCCAGTGCTTGTTTATCTGCAGGTTTTTAGTGCATGAAGAATCTGCTGATGATCAGATCAAGATTATTACTCCCTCTGGCTGCCTCCCGCACATACTACTGTAGGAAAAAGTCATCTAATAAATCCACAAAAATCTTCTTGTCGGCGAGTGACCAACTCACAAGTTCCAGTCAATACCTGCAAAGTTAAAATCGCTATTATAAGATATTCTGATTTACTGGCCCATTCTCTTTCTCTGTACAGTTTTTCGTTGTACTCGTCAGAGTCCTCATTCTGTAACACACTCCTACTCTCATTTTTCTCTCGCAGTGTCACACCAAACTGACTCAACGTTGCATTAGCCCTCCAATGTCAGCTGGATGCACTGACTTAGATTTTAGCTGATTCTTAACTATGTGCATAACCTCTCTCCCTCTTGTGCTGCTTGTCTTTTCTGTATTCATTGTACTCCCTAAATTGTTAACCTTGACTTCATCAAAGCTTTTTATACAGTTCGCAACAAAAATAATTATGTAAACTGGAGTAAACCAGGATTATTAATAAGATTCTTCGTCGTCGGATCTAGGGTTGACTAAAAGATAGAAAACAGAGAGTGATCACAAATGAATATTCCTCAGGGTGAACCAGTGTAATAAATGGACACATCGGGGATAAATACTGGGACCACCTCTGTTCCTTAATGATATTGATGAGAGAGAGAGTGCAGTGGAAGTGTTCAAAGTCTGCTGATAATTTAAAAGTAAGAAGGGTGGTTAACAAACTGAACCAGACCAATTTATAAAAATGACTTAGATCGGTTGCACAAATGGTCTGAAAAATGACAACTGAAGTTTAATGCTTCTAAGCTAGGTTTTGCACCTCGGGAATAGAAATCCAAGAGTCATAAAAAAAAATCAACAGAAAAGATAAAAGAAGTTCACGGCGAAAAGACTTATGGGTTACAATTCATTTAGACATTTTTTTTTTCATACAGAGTAAAAAGGTGGTTAGGAAGGCATATGGTGTCCTTTATATGGTATAGGACCTTAGCAAGTAGGGAAAAGGATGTCATTGTCGCTCTGTATAAGACGAAAGCGAAATCCCTTTCAGACAATTTGCGATCAGGTTTGGAGGCCACACTTGAAAATAGATACGGAACTTCAGAAAGAGTTTAAAGAAGGGGAATCCAGATTGGTGAGGGGTTCTAATCGATATGCATGCGAAGAAGAGCCTAGAAGGTGCGCACTGCAACCCTTAGCAAAAGAATCTAGGGAGAGGAAATAACTGAGCATATAAGGCCCTGAACGGAATCAATAAAAATAAAGACTGACATGTAAAACAAGATCTTCCGGGGTAGTAGGAAGCACGATCTGAAGATATTTACTTTCGAGTATCGTGTTGTAAATCACTAGAAAGAATTTCTTAATGCACTGGTCGAAACGGAGATTTTAATAATTATTATTTTTTTTTTTCTGAAACGAAATAGGATATCTATTTTATGATTATGGAGCAAGTGCTATGAGCGATATGGATTTTTGTTTTCTGTAGGTGCACAGAAAGTCTACTTATTTGCATCATTTAGCCATTATATGATACTCATACTAATATCATAATAATTATTTGTTATATATAATGAATGGTCACTTTATTAGATACAGTACCAGATAGCGAGAAGGTCCGTTTTATCCTTAAAAAGCCTGGTTTCTTCTTAGCATCTACTCAGTGAGGTGTCTGAAGGGTGTCACAGGATACTGGGCCATGTTGATACAATTACTTTCCACAGTTGCGGCAAACTGGATGATTACGAACCTCCATTCCTAAGAGCATACCCCTCATCCCTCAGGTGCACAACTGGAGTGAAATCTGGACGCCACAGCAGCCTGAATTCACTCTCGTGTTCCAGGGGGCATTTCTGTAAATTATTGTCATATGACACGGCGCATTATGCTTTTAGAAGAACCCATTCGCAGAAGAATACACTGCAGCCATTAAGGGATGAATCTCGTCGGAAATAGTTTCCAGATAACATATGGCACCCAAATGTTTGTCCACTCTAGTACAATGTGCACCATGAAAGCAGTCCACCCACCTTCGCAACCACTAGTCCACATTGTTAACACCGGCAGGATGATGAGTCCAGAGACTTATGTTTATGTTTTTGACATATTCTGGTCTTCCCATCAGCGTAAAGCAGCAGGTACTGGGATTTGTTAGAGTAAGCATCGTTTTTCCAATCCTGCACTGTGTAGTTTTGGTGTTCCTGAGCCACTGTAACCGCACCTACTCAGTTTTTTTTTTTTTTTTTTTTTTTGCTGACGGGGATGGAATTCGGTTTGGTCTGCGGCCCCGATTCCCCTTTGCGCTGAAAGGTAAGATGAGTTGTACGTTCTGAAGTCCCTCTTTGTTGCTACTATTATAGTGTTGTTATTTGACTGATTGAAGCGTTTTTGTTACTCTGAGGAATTCTGGTTAGTTTCCGTTGACCTCTGTCATTTTGATGTTTGTCATTTGGCTATTGGGCAATTGTCAATACAACAAAGAAACAGCCATCCGTTAAAATCCCAGCAGGGTTACAGTTTTCGAGATACTCATTTCGGTGCGTCTGGCATCGGCTACCAGACCACGTTCAAAGTCATTTAAATCTTTTGTTTTACCCATTGTCGCCCGAATGCCAAAATATGTCTCGCCCCTAAACAGCCATCTCGCTGTTTAGGGAGAATTGCAAATTCTCAATGACAGATTTATCTTACCATTTAAACACTTAAAATTTACAAAAGCGCAGAAAACATGAATTACATAAAATAAATTAGGGAAAATAAATATATACAAAAGGAGAGAGAACGTAAATATGTGCAGATCGCATAGATACAATAAAAGTTTAAATATTTCACTGTTCTCTATTATAAAACGCAGAAATATTTTATACTTGGAGATAACAGACAGTTTAGGATCAGAGGCCTTCTTAATTTCTTCTCAGGACTGTATTTTCTGTACTTTGCCATTCGGCTCACCTCCTTCTTGACAAAGTCAAATTCTCACAACGACAGTGAGATCATCTGATCTTCTGGCGACCGGCAGAATTGGATCACTGAAGATGTTTATTTTAGGATCTGTGTTCTGTATATCTCGTCACAGAATTTTCTTGGATATATATCCGAAACATTAAAGAACTATTGTATTCGCAGGGAATATGTTCTATTGACTGCCAAGATGAGGAGAGTATAGCGGAATAGCAAATGTGAGTTTAGGATTTATCCAAGCTATTCTTGGACTAGGACGATGTTTACAATAGCAAGGACTTCTTTACTTATATAAATTCTAGAACGAAGGGGATGAATCAGTTTGGTCCACTTGATATCAAAGGTTCGATTGTTGATGATCCTGCTCAAATAGCTGACGAACTGAATGAGTATTTTGCTTCTACATTCACACATGCGGAATCCTTTAGGGGATTGGAGGACAGAAGCTTATCCGACTCTAAAAGGGTGCTTAATGATTTCGTAATAACTGAGAGCAAAGTGGAGGAGAAATTGTTGAAGTTAAACATAAGAAAGGCACATGGGGTGGATGGGATCTGTCCAGTTGTATTAAATGAGGCGGCAAAGGAAGTAAGCAAACCCGTAGCCATAATTATGAGAGCATTCTTGTACTCGGAAAAGTCCCCACGGACTGGAGATGTGCAAATATATCTCCAATTCGCAAAGGGGCATCAAAGGGTGACACGAGTAATTACAGACCCGTTAGTTTAACTTCTGTTCAGGGGGAAAATAATGGAGTCACTGGTTAAAGAAGCATTGCAGGATAATCTAGATAAAACTGCAGTAATAATTCAGAGACAGCATGGGTTTGATAAGGGGAAGTTTTTTCTGACCAATTTTATTGGATACTACAATGTGGTTACAAAGGAACTGAATGCTAAATATAATTTTGATATCATATGCTTGGATTTCAGGAAAGATTTTGATAATGTTGCATATGGAAGATTATTATACAAATTGGAGCAGTATGGCATTAAGGGCAAGTTGCTACAATGGATAAAAGGATGGATGAGTGGGAGAAGACAGATAATGGTAATTAATGGACACTGCTCTTTGTGGACTAATGTTATTAGTGGAGTCCCCCAGGTTTCTGTGTTGGGTCCACTGTTGTTTTGTATATTTATCAATGATATTGATGAAGGTATATCACGCTTAATGACCAAGTTTTCAGATGATACATCAGTTGGCAGGGTTGTTAATGACAGTAATGCAAGTGTGCTACTACAACAGAATCTAGAATAGACAGATAAGCTGAGAAGTGGCAACTGAACTTTAAAATTGACAATTGCAAAGTACTGTATACGGATAGAAGTAACCCCAGAGAAACCTTTCAACTGTGTGGTACTAAACTTAGGTTGATAAAAAATTAAAAATACCTGAAGTAATTCTGCAGTCAGATGTGAAGTTTTCTGAGCAGTGCAGAGAGGCAGCCAGAGCAGGTAATGGGGTATTGTCAATGATATACAGTAATTTTTCTAGTAGGGGAAGGAGGTGATTATCCCTTTGTATAAGGCAATGGTCAGACCACGACTTGAGTAATGGATACAGGTCTGGAGGCCTCATTTTAGGAAGGATGTAGAGTTGGTTGAGCGAGTACAGAGAAGGGTAACAAGATTGGTGGTGGGGGGGGATGAAGGGGTACTCTTACCAAGAAAGGTTTACGTTCTGCAAATTGCAGCGTTTAGAGACTAGGCACCTACGAAGTGATCTGATTGAGGTGTATAAGGCCTTGAATGGGTTGAGCAGGCTCAATTCTGATGGGATTCTTCCTCTTGCTCAGGTTACGAACCTGAGGGGGCATAAATTCAAATTGAGGAAAGACAGTTGTAGAATTAATGTGCGGAAATTTGCCTTTAGCCAGCGAGTAGTTTATTGCAGGAACAAACTTCCATCTGTCGTTGTGGAAGTTGATAGCTTAAATAAATTCAAGGAAGAACTGGATAAACTTTTAGAGGGAATGGATGTGTGAAATATATTTTTTTTTGGCTGTTGCTACATAATTTTCTTTATTGCACCACATGCCTCTACTACTACTACCTACTACTACAAGGCTAGGAGTATCAGTTTTAGTGATGACATTTTGTCTCTGCGTGTAGTGCACAGTGGTATCGTCACCGTCATCCCAAAACCCAGTATAAAAGGCCAGAGTTCGAATCTCGTCGGTGACGCAAAGCAAGGAAGTTTAATGGGCTTTTTTCAGTCCATGGCTGAGTTAGTTGATATCAGACGTAGATAGCAAGGTTTTTTCCCACAGAAATTGTGCATTTTTGTCTAGTAAAACAGGCAAATCGACCAGCGAATACACGCAATTTGTAGACACAATACACATGGGTATATGGGTGATCCACCTGAAGAATAAGTACTCGAGACCTATATAAAAATATATATGTTAATATATTAGTTTTGATTCGTAAAAGGACCAGATAACCAAATCACTGAGGCATATAACGAGATTGGAACAAAGCATTTCTATACATAAGTTAACGTCAGTTTGAGATTTATTATTCCGCTTCAGATTTATTTACTAGTTCTTTCCGATTTCCCACATGGCTGTGTATGCTTTAGGTCTGACGTTGACGTAGTGGTAAGGGAACGTGCGACTATCATCCCAGTATAATGCCCAAGACTGCTAACATTTTTCACTCGTGACCCATGCACGAATACCTTAATCCAAACCGATGTCGTCCAGGGATTCTTCGAGTTGCTCCATTTGGAGGTTGAGTTTCGGGTTAATAAAAGGTGTGCATCTTTGTTTTCTTTTGAGGTGATTGATTATTTGAGATCGTCTGCATACGGCAAGTAGTTCAGGTTGTAAGCCAGAAATGACTGTATGGTGGCGACAAAGAAAACAGCCAAGGGTCGCCTTGAAGGACACTGTAGATAAATCTATAATTTCACTTAAAGTCGTGATGACAATTTAGAAGACGTCTTGGTTTCAGAATGGTTTAAAACTAGGAGAACTGTATTTCTGATTGTAATTGGTGTATTACCAATCGAAAATTTCCAAATCTGCATCGGTATGCTTTACAGCGGATTGTAAGAAAGATTAATTCACCATCTTTAAAAATGAGGTCTCAATAAATTCCTATCTGTTCGATGGTCAAAGAAAAATCATAAGAATTACTCCATTTTCCAATCCAACAGACCCACCGATTCTTCTTTCTTTCTTTATATACCGACTTAGTGCAAGTGTCTACAAATAAGATTTCTGATGATCTCTTCACTCTTGTTACTTCCTCTCGAAAACCGCAGAGGATTACAAGAAAGTTTTAAGGAAATGTCCCAACTTTCGCTTAAGAACGCTTAGTTTCCGGTGACGAGTGTGGAAAGATTTTTTTCTAATCTCTGCTCAACGTGTCGATATTGTTTCTCGGGTGGAAGGATGAAGTGCTAACAAAGTACTGTTGTATGACGACAGAAAGTTAAAGCGACAATCTCACTAAAAGAGTGGAACACACACACACACACACACACAGACACACAGCAAGTCCGCACTGAAGCGACAATACCGATCAAAATACGTCATTTAAAGCCGTTCAATGACCCTATTGTACAAAGAATCTCCGTATACGAAAAGCAGGGATATCTACTCTGGAATTTCACTTATGTTCCTCTTTGCTGTTGATAGGGACAAACTTTTCTCTTTAACATTCCTTTAGTGCTGGGTTGTGCCAGAAGCACGGAGGACACTGGCTGAGTAACGGCAAACCGAGCGACGAGCTTTAAAAGCAAACAAAACTGAAGAATGCAACAGCCGCCTTGGATGAATGCCGAGGTTATTATATACGAATTACACCCACACAGCGGTGTTTTACATTTAAGTCATTTAGCGCGTCGCGAATATATATCATTAAGCTATCTCGTCTGTCAAGGAGCTTTCCAGAAATTGTCACATCTAAAGAGGAGCCTCGCGCACACCAGAAACCTTAATGGGATATTATGTCATTCCAATTACCCGGCCATAATCTTTGATATTAATATATATTTATTTGCTCCGATATATTTGATTAAATTAATTCGGAGCTGCGGTAATTTCCATACCACAGTAAATAGTCCAAATGAAAGGATTTATACGTCCTAATATATCTAATTTCGCGAGCACCAACGCGACCATCCTCTGAGAAACATTATTTACAAAAGCTAAAATAACAGCAATCTTTAAAATGGCTCGTAACATACATTTCAAGCGTATTTATTATTAAATCAATACATTAACTCGTCCCGTGAATGGTCATCAATTTCTTTTATTTTCTCTGATGAAAACAACTTCCGAAACGTTAAAAGACAGTAGCCATTAAAATGCTCTTTCTTTTTGATTGTAGCGACTCTATAAGGGGTCATACGCGTATTATATAATATTTACTATACTTAATTTATTCCGATGTTTATGGAAGACGAACACAAGAAATCCATAAAAAGGGACGTGGATGGTACTTTCCCTTCTATCTTTCGAAACAAACAAAAAAAAATTAAAATATGCGCAGACTTAAAAGGTTTTTTTCCTACCTCAGTAAAAGTACGTTGATATAAATTCATCCCCCGTCCCCCTGGCTCTCCATCACAACATATGCGAGCACTTATTTAAAAATAATAACCACATAACATGACAAAATGGATATTTACTTTTCAAGAGCTAATTAAAAATGCATATTCCATTTTTATGACAGTACCCAGCCTCTAACAGGCGGTAGCAAATATAATGTATGTTTGCACACTTAATAAAATAAAACAGCTTTAAGTTACTGCTGCAAAGAAGGAGACTGAATTAAATATTGAGATACTGTATATACTTTTTCTAGTGATTGGATACCACGGAAAAATGAATTTTAAACAAAGTATAGAACACAGAGCTAGGGAGAATAGATCGCATCTATTCTTTGTGAAATAGAAACAGAGAGAAGAGGAGACTTTTGATTTCAAAAGAAACTTTAAAACATAAAATGAAATCAGCGCGTTATCCCCTATAGGCTCCGTACTTCAAATAATCGAATGGAAAAGGTTAAAAAGCATGCTCTTTGAGATTCGGAACTTTACTTCCTGGATTTTCATCTTCCCTAGTGCGATGTGATGGAGACAGTTTTGTTTTACTTCTACAGGCACTAACGTTTAATGATATACACTAGAAGATTTTGAAAAGATGTCTGCCACTTGCGCTTCGCAAAATGTAAATTATGCTAATGGGGATTGTGTCGTTTTTCGTGTGTGTGTGTGCGCGTTCCCCCTGCACGAGAGAGAGAGAGAGAGAGAGAGAGAGAGAGAGAGAGAGAGAGAGAGAGAGAGAGAGAGAGGAAGTTACAAAAAGATATTGATTGGACAATCAGATCCGACAATGAACATGAAGAAGCAGAGCAGTCTATTTACGAGTGTAATATTCTGTTGCTTAAACGCTATTTTAAAAGGGGCAGAGCGACGCTTTGCCTTAATATGAATATACTGCTTGCTTACTGAAGCAAACAACACCTGTTTCCAGTCTACAGGAAGCGAAAATAAAATGGTGGATATTTGTATTGCGTTTTGCTGAGTTTAGGAAACATATGGCGTTGCCTTAGGAGGGGGGTTTTATATGTAATTTAAACGCGCGATATTTCTGCTTTCAAATTCAGTTCAAAACTTCGCAAATAAAAATTAAATACAGATAACGATTCTCCTTGATGAAAAATTATTCCATTGTTTGTAAAAACATCTATTTTTTTTAACTGTTACTGATGTAAACAATTACATTTATTCTAATTTTTTTAGCCTTCGCGGTTGTCATGGCAACCGGCAAACAATTAGCGAGTTTAATTGTTGAATTAGGGAAGCGACAATACCCTTCAGAATTGTTGGGTCGAACAACAATGGTGAAGCGGCTAAAGAAAAACACAATGACCCAAGTGGCTGGGTTATTGTAAGGATTTTTAACTAGCTCCTTTGATATAAAATTAAAAATACTCCTACGCTTTTTAATGTAATGGGGAAAAAAAGCCAATGCGGGAACTGTTCTTTATGGCACGTTAACTTACGTAGTTGTAGACCCTTTTACAACTGCCCTTCCTCTACCGAACGTTATTTCAGTCACTTCACTATTCTTCGATGGACAGCCCGATAACCCACCCATCAATGTTCCCCATTTTGATTGGTTTCGGAGAAGCTTATGAAATATGGATTTCTACATCTGTTTTATTCAAAATTCTGGCATTTGGTGTTTATTGTGTACGGGGATACGCGAGCCATGAACCATAAAATCTCATATTCCTCGCTATAATGTCATTTGCACTTTTTTTTGCTATTCTGCCGTGATATCATGTAATAGGGGGTTTGCACGTAATTTGACTCAAAAATAATGCAACTTTTCGCGTCATAGGCTCATTCGACAAGCAATAATTCCGAGTTAGAAAAGATATCACATTTCATACGATGTTTTTTTTAAGTGAAACGATATACGGGTAAAAACTAAAAATAATGTTTTTCAACCGTTTGATTCACTGTTAAAAGAGAGAAAGAAATACTTTTAATTCTGTTCTTCCCGTTTATTTTTTTCCGCATCGTGTAATCCTCTTAATAATAATTTTATCTACCAAAAACGGTAGAAATTAGAAACCCAAACCGGAGTACTCGGAGGAAAACCTCCGAACATTCCTGTGTCCATAATCTGCAGACAGCGCTGTCATTACAATCTAAATTGCGATGGAGATTGACGATCAACCTTAAGGGGATCAGTAATGAATTGCTGAGTGACTGCAGGGGAAGAGGCAGAAGGCAGAGAGAGAGAGAGAGAGAGAGAGAGAGAGAGAGAGAGAGAGAGAGAGAGAGAGAGAAGCAATGGGTTGTGATTAATGGCTATGCTTCAGATTGGTGTAACATCAAGAGTGCGGTCCCTCGCGGATCGCGTATTTGATCACTGTTGTTTCTCATTTTCATCAATGACATCGACGAAGGGATAAAGGGTGTGATGTCGAAATTTGCAGATGACGTAAAAATTGGCAGAGTCATTAATGATCAGTGCCGAGCAGCACTCCTGAATGACTTGAACAAATTTCAAAGATGGTCAGAGAAGTGGCAGCTATGTTTTTAATGCTAAATGCACTTGAGGAAGAGCAACCCACAAATAAATTATACAGTTGGTGGGCTGAATTAAAAACAGTGCAGGAGGAAAGGTATCTGGGAGTTAAAATACGGGCAGATATGAAGTTTTCTGAACATTTCAAATATGCAGCCAGGAAATCCCATAGTGTCCCGTCGATGATTTATCGAACGTTATGTTATGTTGTAGAGATAGGGAGGTCATAATCCCACTGTATAAGGCAATTGTAAGACCACATTCATAATACTGCATTCAAATATGGAGACCTCATCTGAAAAAAAGACATTGAGCTTCTTGAAAGAGTCCAAAGACGGCAACAAGAATGGTGATATCGGCAGAAGAATGACCTTATAGGGAAAAACTCCGATTATGTGAGCTACAGACCTTGGCTACTAGGCACCTCAGAGGTCACCTGATTGAGGTTTATAGGCTTTCAGAGGATTGGTAAAATGAACGAAGGTGGAATTTTCATTGTTTTAAAGAATTCCAGATCTAGGTGTCATAAACTTAAATTACAGGGATTGAGGTTTAGATTAGATTGCAGGAAGTTTTATTTTAGCCAGCGTGTCGTTGATTGCTGAAACAAATTGCCCTCACAGGTAGTTGAGGCTGACAATTGAACTAAATTCAAAGGTCAGATAGATGAGGAGGTTAGCATATAATTTGTATTCCTTTATCTACTTGTTTTTTATTTATTTTATGTTTTTTTTTTTGTCAGCGCAGCAAAACCCTATGGCTTCCTTGCACTATATGGCTATTACTATTCCCTTGTTCTCGGGGGTAGCATAGGGGTTGTAATCACCGTCCTTGCACACCTGGTAGAAATGGCTTCAGTTGAGAATCGGATGCTCCAGACTTGAGAATTTTTTATTTTTTTTATTTTTTTTTGTTTTTTTTCACGACCTGGTTGAATTTTTCTAAGGCGAGCGAGACCGAGAATACACGATTCATTAATTTAAAATTAAATTGAAAAGTATTCATATAGAATCTATAATCCGGGCTTAAAACTAATCTCGAAACTAGAGAAAAACTTCATTTTATAATATTTAAAATTTTTAAATGAATAAACATTTAATTTTAAACTAATAAAATTAATTTAATTTTGATTTAATGTAACTTTCATAATAATTAGAATTTTAAATGTATTTAATAAAAATTAAGTTAAATTTAAATTTAAACGGATTTGATAAATTTTAAAAAATTTAAATTATATTTAAAATATTTAATATTTCAGTTTCTTTTATTTATTTATCTACTCGATTTAATGATTTAAAATTAAACGGAATTTTTAAATAAAAATAAATAAACCTATATGTCAACAAATTGAAAATAAATTATAAAATTTAAATCGACGGAAAGTTATTTATCTGCAGCAAGTTCTTTAGCTTTGTTAAATAATCCTTCAAACGTTGCTAGTTTTAACTTACGTTCCTCACCGTAGCTTAATGATTTGGAAGTTATTGTTTTCAAATTCTAAATCATAATTTGAAGCTTGGAGATTGTTTAGAGCTACAGGAAATCCATAATATTTAATGTACTGAAAATAAGAGCCCTTTTATTGAAGCAAACTAACAAACATAAATCGACCCATAAAGTTAGAAAATAACTAATTATCAAAACTATGGGAGGATGTTATGAAGACGATTATTATTGAATAAAAAAGTTGCAAGAATTTACAAGCAATAGAAAGAAGGTCCTTTTGTATAAAAATGACCGCACGAGAGTTATAGCGAAGACGCCTTAAATAAGCAAGAGTTAATTTTTGCTTTAATACGTTTTTGGAGAGTTCTAATTAAAATATTCGAGCAGTCAGCTTCTCGGACAAAAAAGGAAAGAAAGTTAAACTGAAGAGCATCGCCCGATTTTTAACACAGTAGCATTCTCCAACGGCGCTATAGAAACCAGGAGGGAAGCCATTGTTCTACATACAAATCACGCGACAACTGATCACACCCACCCGCTGTAATTCACAGAATTTATTGAGAGAATGAGGGCGAGATGGATAGCGGGGTTCGATCAATAAGGAGAAGTTTGTGTGTGTGTATTCGATTTGTCTTATCAGAGTTCTTCAAGGTGATCCATCGACCTCCCAGTCTAGACGTGATCTTCAATGGGGTGTTGTCAAATTTTATAGGCGTAATAAAACACACCAGTGTATTTATGTGTGCTATGGTAGGGGGACGGTTGAATGAAATATTCAAAAACTTATTCGCAAAGTTTTATGTCGGAATTCTATGAAACAGATGGTCCGTCCGTATGTGCACCTGCTTGAAAATTATCCGCTTTTGATTGCTACATTGTTTTCAATATTAACTGGGAAGTGGCGCTTCTTTTATCCCATCGAAAGACAAAATCGCTTCCGAGAAAAGGAAACAGGGGTACGGACTCTTTCAATTTCTTTTTGGTTTTCTCATTTCCGTCGATCGATGAGTCTATGATAGCTCTTGTACGGAGTTAACTAAATTGGGCTGTAACCAGCGATGCCTTCCCATAATTCACGACATATACAAGGAAACATGGGTGTGTTTTATATTACTCAGCCACCTAAGCGAGAAAGATTATTGACGCTCGGCTAGAAATTTGAATTCTGCAAAGATAAGTAACAAAATGTTTTTTTTTTTTTGGTTTCTTTTTTAAAATGGGATTTTTTTTTCTGGACTCCTATACTTTTTTCCTGGCAATTTCTGGATTAATATAGAAATCTCTAGACGTCAGATATAATTAATAATCGGCTAAGCAAAGGAAAAAAAATCATTTCATGGAACCACGCATGCTCAATAACAGCATCACAAAATTTAACAAAAATACTTTCTAACTACGCATCAGTCCTTTGTTATTATGATGATGGACCGTATTCAATCTACAGTGAACACAAATGGAGAGAAAATAAAGTTCTTTACATTTCAGTGGAAATTACAAATAGAGTTGGGACAAAGTATATCAGATGACATTCTCTTTGAAAGCAGTTGGAAGTTCGTATCTGTGCCATTACTTTTCTCGCTAATTCTGTTATTTTCTGGCATTTTGCCCATTTATGTACACGTCACAAGAAAAATTGGCCCCAGGAAAGCATAGAGTGCTGCCTTGGATTATAGTTTCAAATAACAATATGGTTTGCTTTCAACAGGAAGGAATTTCGCAAAAAAAAGTAGAAGGGAGAACAAAAGTTAAAATAATTTACATCGATTGGGAGAGCCACATGAGAAATATAAAAGTAAAAATTACTGGCTTCTTTTGGAAAACGGAAGGCGTTTTAAAAGAAAGGAACGGTAGAGCTAAATTTAAGACGACATTACGAAAGCTTTAATAAAAATTTCCTGGATAATTATTTTATTTTTTTCGTTGATGATACTGACTCATGTATCAACAAGTCGACACAGTAACAGAAAAATAACGGAAAATGTTCATTCACTTCTAATCTTACAAAATATTTCAAAATGATTAAATAGTATTAATGAGTATTTTACAGAATGGCATACTGATACAAGAAAAAGAACTTATCCTATATCCTGCAAGGATCGGGGGGGGGGGGCATTATAAGATCTTAGTAACAGACGATTAGATTTTATGAAGCTCACCCGAATAAAATCTAATCGTCTTTTACTAAGATCTTATAATGTCCCCCCTTAATTCTTGTCTCGTGGTTGGGATCCTTGATTTGGTAAAATTAAACTTTAGGTGTCGTCTTTCAGACCACACAAATCAAAGTTGCATAATCGCTTTCTGATCTTTACCAACCCTCATCCTTCAAAGTTGTCAGCAAACTCTGACAGTTTTTCTTGCATTCCCCCATCAATATGTTTTGGGAAGATAAAAAAAAAAAAAAACAAGAAAGGTGAAAGCACCGATCCCTGGGGAACTCCACTTGTTACTCCTGTGCACTCTGTTACTCCTGTCCACCAACTTTATTTTGTCCTTCAGCAAACGTTTAAACCACGGATGGATCTTGCCTATTAACCTGATCTGCTCAAATTTATACAATAGAGTATCAGAACTCCATTAAAATGCACAACTGCTTTATAATCTCATTATAATAATTTACTAGATTTGTATAGCACGATCTCCCTTTTACAAACCGTGCTGAGACTCATTTAAGGTGACATTCTTATCTAGGTGTTTATGTATTGTGTCTTTAACCATACAACCCATAATCTTAAACAAAATAGTCAAATTCACTTGTCTATAATTGCCCATTAATTCATTATCTCCTCCCTTACGAACTGGGGATATATTGGCATTTCTACATTTCAAGGAAATCATCTTTGAATGTAAAAAAAAAAAAAAAATTATAACTTCTTAGTGTATATAATCGGGGACTACCATTAGGGCACAGGAGCTCACAAGAGAGAGAGAGAGAACAGAAGAATATTATATCGTATTTAGTAATTACGCGAGCTTGAATCACGGTCACTCAAAAAGGATGCACTTTTGTATCCTTGTGCTTGAGGACTCGTCAAAGGTGGCCTTAATCATGATTTCACTATGGTTAGCCGCCTTTTCCAGTGTAACTGGATGCACTGACAATTATCAATCTTTATTATCGATGAGTGCTGTTTTACCACGATCAACAGTGATAAAAATGTTCATTTAAATCATCAACAACTAACTGTATTCATTATACGAACCAAGAGAGAGAGACGGGCTGTCAATTTTATGCTTCTTAATATACATTACGAAATCAACCTCATCAGAAATGGTATCCGGTCCAAAATTAATGAAATTAATAGTTAACAGGTTAGTTAACGTACACAGGGCGTTACATGTAGGCGTTTTGGCAAATAGTTATAATTCATTATTTATAAAAACAGAAAAAACTCAATTACTTTTATGCGCGAACCGAGAACATTTCGTTTCGCTGCATCGACCTTGGAGAAGTCCAATCACAAGCGTACACGGATGACCTGTTCTTGATGCTGGGGACAGACTCCAGGGCTGTTTTAGAGACCTATGAAAATCGTGCGCTGGCAGTGCTACAAGAATGGGCTACTCATAACCAACTGATCATCTCACCTGCTAAAACCTGCTCTGTCTTAATGAAGGGCACACTTGCATCAGCCAGACCGCCACCGATAAAGATCCGTGGCACTACGATAAAACTGTAAGCGATAAAAATATCTTGGAGTAGTCAACTTCCATATGACAAAAATCTATCTTTCCTACCGCATCTTATCAACCTACGTAAGAAGATCACAAACTACGCTGCCCTAGTGACCAGGGTAACCCGGCAGGACTGGGGCCTCAAAAAGCGCACCCTGGCGTTCTTCTATAAGGCGATAAGGAGGTCATTATCCCCTTGTATAAGGCAATGGTCAGGCCACACCTTGAGTACTGTATACAGGTCTGGAGGACTTATTTCAACAAGGATGTAGGGATGCTGGAACGAGTACAGAGAAGGGCAACAAGATTAGTGAATGGAACAAAGGGGTGCTCTTATGAAGAAAGGCTTAAGTTTTGCAAAAACAGTTTCTGGAGACTAGGCACCGGCGAGGTGTATAAAGCCTTGAATGGTTTGAGCATGATCAATGCCCATAG
This sequence comes from Mastigoproctus giganteus, assembly GCF_048544385.1. Lineage (NCBI taxonomy): Eukaryota > Metazoa > Arthropoda > Arachnida > Uropygi > Thelyphonidae > Mastigoproctus > Mastigoproctus giganteus. The sequence continues at coordinate 14,780,353 of NC_143583.1, forward strand.
GATTCTTCCTCTTGCTCAGAATAATCACCTGATTCAGATTGAGGAAAGACAGATGTTGGATAGATGTGCGGAAATTTGCCTTTAGCCAGCGGGTAGTTGGTTGGTGGAACAGACTTCCATTCCTTGTTATGGAAGTTGATAGCCTAAATAAATTTAAGGATCAGCTGGACAGGTAATTCGAACGAACGAAGGGGTGAAATGGGAGTGTTTTTTTTTTTTTTTTTTTTTTTGGCTGATGCTGCATAAGCTTGCTTTCTTGCATCATATGCCTCTACTAATGCTAATGCAGTTTTCATTCCTGCCATCATTTACGCCTCCGGAGTGTGGTCGCAAAGACGCAGACCGTCGTCAATCACCGAAAGCTAGAAACCATCCAGCGCTCTATTCTCCTAACAATAACAAGAGCTTGTCGCACAGTCTCAATCCATGCCCTGCAAAACCTAGCAGGTGTACCACCTTTAGACTTAAAAATTGTCCGCACAGGTCTACCTATCAACTCTCCAAAGAAAAATCGGACACAATATTATACTTCACCTCTGATCCACTCAACACTGCAGAAGAAAAGAGACTTATCACCTATTTAACACAGGTCTGGCAGACTAGGTGGAAGGAGTCTGGGGGCCATAACCCGAAAATTTCTTCCAGAAGTCCAAACATGTTATCCTAAATGCCGGACATGGTTCTACCCAGGCCTACGAACCACCTTCCTTCTTACAGGGCACGATTCCATTCGTGCAAAACTGACTTACTTCCATATGACAGACAACCCTCTGTGTAACTATGGATCCCAGGAAACCTGGGATCACATTAGGTACCACTGTCCGCTTTACGAAGATCTCCGACGCATTCTCATTACACAGATTCATTACTTTCCGCAGGATCAAGGAAACCATCTTCTGGAACACGAGCAACACTACCGCGCCTTTTCCAAGTTTGCCCAAAACCTTTTTGCCAGGCAACGAACTTTACCTCAACCGTACACCTCCGCGGGAATAGTGCCATACAACTCCTTCCTTGATTCGTCCTAGGAGTGACACAACCACCGGCACATTTGAGATGCTGCGATTAGGCCTTCCTAGCCACGCTCCCTTGCGTGATCCTGTGTCTCCACACCCCCGGGCGGGATGGGGTAGTGACCCCTGGTGTACTCCACCCCTCGCCGCCCCTCTTTTCCCTCTGGTAGGGCATAGGCCTTCTCCACTGTTTTGGGGCCATCTTCTCTGTGGACCCCTTATCTCTGTCTTTTCCCCCCAGCCTTCAGTGTCCCCCCCTAACTTACAACTACTAGCGTCCGAATCATCTCTAAATTGCTTGAGCCCTACACTCAAAAACTTAATAATATCAATTCGCATAACTAGTACTCCTTTTGGCTGACCACATCTGTAACGCTTTTTTTTTTAGGTCCTAGCCACTGAAATCTCAGGAAATTAGGTGACAGAACCCGCCAGAGTAAATAACTATAATACTGGTGTACTTAGTCTGCCTCCACTGAGCAGATTGTGGACAACGTTGGGTCCCATTAGGGACCCAGCGGCTAAATGACCAGAGGAACAACGCTACACGAAACTACACATATATAAAATCCACACAACTTTAAACCTCTGGCATTGACCGTGTTCTGTTTCACACCCACATTTGACATAACACACTCTACACTCCACTCTCTGTACCTCCAACCAGCCATTGCAACACACATAATACCAGTGCTTCTGCTACAATGCACTCTATGTATATGACTAGTTTATATGAGATCTGCGTACAAAAATAAATAATAATTGCAGGATTTCTATTGGCCCGATTTTAATGAAATTTGGAAAGGCTCGACAAATCATTCTAACAGAGCCAATTGTAAAATTTAATTAAAAGCCATTCACTAAGAATCGAATTACTACATGCAGATGGATGGACAACGAAATAATAATTTCCGGATTTCTCGTCAGATTTTAATGAAATTCGGGAGAGTTTGAGAGATCTTTTTAAAAGATCCAAATATAAAATTTCATGGAGGTCCATCTAACTGGGAGACCAGTTATTACATGTGGACGGACTGTCATGATGAAAACAATAGGAGTATTATGTATATATGCTAACGTACCTAAAAATAAATAGATGCTAAAATGTCAGTAATGATTCCTAGATTAACTGATTTAACAAAAATCAGATATTCCATAATCAACCAACTTCGAGTGGACTTAATTTACTTGTTGTATGTTCATACACCAAGATTCTCGAAGGAGAAGATGATTCCTATTCTAAACTTATTCACGTGTAATATTTACTTTTAGCATTGTATGATCAAAGCCCTTCTTTTAGCAGGATATATTTCCACCTCGCTAAGTAGAAGGAGCTGGAATCTCGGCGAGTGACACATCCACTGGGAGCCAATGTCAACAGCTATATGATGTTCGATGAAAGCACGGACTAATTCATCTTTTAAAGTTTAAACCTTTGATGAAACGAACTATCAGAACTACAGATCGGAAACACACCCCCGTAGAGAAAGTAGATGCTTCTGCAGGAACAGGCCTAGGAATAAAGGGCTCTCTTCAAGCATTCATTGATGATAATATTCAAGGGGAATATAATCCGCTGTCAACCTAACGAGAACCTTTTATGTGCCGAGATCTAACATTTCTCTTCGCATACTCGACACACCGCAGGCGGTTTAGAGGCAACCCTTAATCTTGCTAGGTGGTGAAAGTTGGACAGCTTATGCATAACCTCTGCGCAATATTATATAGGAACGTTGTTCATGCAGATATCCAGTAATGAAGATAAATTCACTGGTAATGCAGGTTGCTAAGTTAATTACTAATGAATTAAACCGAGAGACCGAGTTGCTTTTCTCCGTTTCCTCTGTAAAGTATCTGTTAGGAAGACAGAAAACAGTGGGCGAAGAAAAGCCATTTAATTTATTTTGCTGAGAACCATTACACGCGTTTGGAATTTCCTCGACCAAACATTAGCTTAGATGGATTCGTCAACGCATTTATTTCAAGAATTAACTTGAATCCGATAAAGAATTTTGAACAGAATGGTGAAAACTGAATTCAGCTGCTAAAAACGGACGCAACATTGCCATTGTCCTTTTCAAGTGAACGTGATAGACTTGCTTAACATCAAAATCGGGAACACAACAACATTATTTTTACACTTTTGTTCAAGAGAAAGTGCTAATATTGAAATCGCTATATACATTAGATTGCTAAAAGTATCTGAATGACCCTAGGATTTGGGAAAAATTAATGATTTGAATCGGTTATCCACATACCAGGAATAGGTATAAAGGCGACTTGTTTCAAGCTAGAAGTAAACAGATGAAAGAAATGTGATCAACAGATTAGCCAAGGGGTTCAACTTAGCCACTTCCAAAGGGGATTCAGCAATCATTTTCTGTTTCATCTTGATTTTGCATTAGGCCATACTGCACAGCCGTATGCCTTGATCCGAAGGCATGGGAGTGGAAAAGCTTCATTGGCCTGGTGGTAGAATTTCAAGAATTTCAACACATTACAAGGTCTGTATTTTTTCAGGCCAACACGCCGCAATTAATAGATGAATTCATCGCTATGTTGAAGGCGGAGGAGGAGGAGGTGGGATGAACCAAAATATCGCTTGCTTTCCTGTTATCAAAAATGGTTCGCAGTCTACTGAAGAGGGTGTGTTCAGGTTAATTAAATACTTTTATCTATAGAAGGTTCTCTGAAACATGCCGGCATCCCATCCCACTAGTTTTGCAAATATGGTGGTTTCGAGTGTGCTTTACGTACATGGCTTTTTCACAGAGAAATTCGGATTTTAAATACATAGAATTAGAGAATTTTATATACTCAATATAGACTGTTGCAACTAGCGCAGTAGTTCTAACCGCTGTCCTTCCACATCATGTGATATAAACGGTTTGGTCAGATACCATCTTGAAGGATAATGTTCAGCTTATGAAAGAAGCCTTGGCATTTTCCATTGGCAAATACATAGGACAATTTGTTATTCTTGTAGCACTGGGTAGTGTCCAGAAACTGGGCTTTCTACAATGTCAATAAATTTTATTTCAATATATTTGGTATAACGCCTTCGATATTTGATATAGCACACTACTTCCTCTTATCCATTTTGTACCAATTAAAACACTGTTCTGTCAAAAAACTCTTAACAAAACCTAATACGTTGAATATCGCTTTTGGGAGCAGCAATATGCTGCTACTAGCAGAATCTACTGGGATTACAAGTCCTATTCCGTGAAGAAAATGGACTCACGAAGTCTATTTGATATTACAGAAAATAAAATGAGTTCCTATCGCTATCTAGAAAAAAAAATCCCAATATCCGTGATATCGCAATGAGAATAAAAAACTGGGAAAACTAGTTATAAATAGAAATTTACGGAAATTACTAGGGCCACTATAAATAAGAGGATCTAGAAATGTTAATCCTCCGTATATTTCAGTTTCCTTTGGAGCAGGGGAGGGATGAACAGCTGAAGAGATTTGTGAAGACACAGAGGGCGCTCTAAGCATCCAATCTCCTTTGCTGTCTCGACCTCCGCGTATTAACGGAGTACAGTCACGTAGGGAGAAGTGTGATGCGAACAGACCCTTCTCAGTGGATAGAAAAATACTAAGCAATCACTGAAAATCGAAGTTGAGGGGATGAGGTGAGCGTTACGACATCAGCTTTAATAGCTCTATTCCCAGTTTAGTTTCAAAGTTATTACTTTTCGGGGACTTCTCCACCGAACTCTTGTGTTCTAAAAACTTTTCTTTCCTTACTTGTTCCGTGTTGCACGAGCCTGTTCTTTTTCCTCTTTTTTTTAAGTACGTTGGCTAGAGGCAAAATCTCATCATGGGCGTAATTAGGGGTATCATAACACGCAATGATTTCAGTGCGTCATTGGGATACGGATTACGGATATTTAGTAATTGTGCCGTAGGTCGGGTTTAACCCAATTAATGAAATCACGCGATTAAATCTACATTCGACCAAAGTGAAGTATTGAGTAGTAGATAATTCAATTAGTTTAAAGAAATATTCGATTGATGAGCGTTCAGTCCTTCTCAATTTGAATTATTCATTAAAAGAAATATCCAGTTGTTGAGTAACTCGATGTTTAAGAGAAGCAAAAGATTGACCAACATTTAAAAATGAACTCTTTTTAGCTTATGATATTAAAATTCTATATTTCCAATCGATACGAGGTATAGTCAAACCTTTCGGAGACTGAACTAATATTTGGGAAATGATGAAGCTTACCAGCTTCATCCAAATTTGGGAAATGATGAAGCTTAACAGCTTCATCATTTCCCAAATTTGGATGGATATTCTTTGAAGTAATCTCCTTCACTCTGCGTACTCCGAACTCTGTGCTTCTGCAATTTAAGCATTCTTAATAAGCTTTATTTGGAACTTCTAATAGTTTCTGTGTCATATCCTGAATAGTTTTCTCATTCGTCATTGATTTTCTAAAATCTATAACATTTTAAGAGGATTTTAATCTTGGAAAACAAAAAAAAAAATAAATATAAATAATAAGCTAAATCCAGTAAGCATTATCAGATAGAAGACCACAGAGTGTGGCCCAACAGCAGCATGTTAACGAAGATCCTGACATGCGAGAACTCGTCACTTTCTGTGATCATCAGAGAATTACTTAAACGGGTCGCATTCCCAAATCATGTGTTAAAATTGATTGATATGTCCATATCAATCAATATTAACACCAGTTTCATTAGCAACTTGGCAGATAACCAAACTTCGATTAGTGCTGATCACATCACGAATACGAGCGATTGAATCATTGGTTTTTGAAGTTGAAGTGTGGCCAGAGCGAGGATCATCTCTGACGGACAACAACTATCTTTAAACTTTCAGAAACATTGACAAGTTTTCAAAAGTAGCAAAGAATTTTTCTGAAAGTTGTTGTTAACCTTTATTGGCGTTCTATTGCATGTTTCTTTAATTTGAAACACATACAACATCTTCCATTCAACGAGCGCTAATTCACACTGACTAACTGCAGATAAACGTGTTGTCGTGCGAACATGTTGCGACAAGTCGGAACTCACCATTTCTTTATCACAAAAAGTTCAAATAGTTTACCATTGTGTAAACTGTATTGAAAAGTAGTAGACATAATTCTCCATTCATAACTGGTCCGAAGTAAGTTCTCCAATCATAAAACAAAACGTAACCGATTCATTACTGGTATGGTCAGATCTTTTTTTTTTCTGATCTTGCTTGTTCATAAGTACCTCGTAAAATAATTTCTTACAGCTATGAGTACTGACAGGAATTCTCCTAATTCCTGCTTTTAAAGAAGCACACTGGTTGGATGAAATACCCAACCAGTGTGCTTCTTTAACTCCTACTCCTCGTTAGACTCCAGCCACAGTCACTTCTGCTAATTGTGTAGATAATTTCAGTTATTTTCTTAGTTCAGTCATTCCTTTCGCAACCCTGTTAATGATCATTTAGCTTCTACGTCTATTTATAGAATTCTCCACCGCTTTGATATTTTAGCCAAATGCTCCTTGGCGCTCATTACCTTTAGTGTAGTCATTGCTTCTATGGTCACACTCATTAATTTTGTTTTTCTTCTCCGGAACCTTTCGTCTTTCTTTGACTTAGTGTCTATACTGTTATTCTTTTATCAGGCCTCATTCCAAATACTAACAGCAATTTATGTTTGCTATTTCTTTTTAACTGCTTTTTTTATCTTTCATTTATTTGATCAACTTCTCTCTTAGAGCAGGTTTCTTTATGTTTGTGGTGCTTTCTTAGAATAAAAAATATATATTATTTCTGTTTCATGGAGCAAGTGTCCCTCCCTGTTGAGTCTCACTACAAGATGATTATTTCACTTTGAGGATCTGTCATCTTCCTGGCTGTCCCATTTACTTTTTTTCGAAAACAATATGAATGGGGTAAAAAACTACTCTCCCTCATAGGAAAAACTGATTTTTCATTTCATAATTAAATATTACTTAAGCACTCTAATTCGATGTTGCATAGTTTGATTTTAGTAAAGCTTTTGATTCAGTTCCACACGAAAAGCTCCCCTACAAACTAGGGCATGCTAGGATTAATGGGAAGATATTCAAAAAGCTCAGTTGGTTTTTATTCTAAGTGAAAGTAGGCAGAGAATGCTAATTAAATGGTATTCTTCAGAGTGGACTAACGTAGAGAACGGAACACATAAAGGTTTAGTGTTAAGTCCCTTCTTGTCTCTGATTTCATGATGGCGTGTAGAGGAAACGCTGTCAAAGTTTTCTCATGATTTAAAGGAACGTAGGTGGTCAACAGTCGAGACCCAGCTATGCTTCAGAATTCTTTAGATAAGATATGGTCTGAAAGATGTTGATTGAAGTTTAATCCTGATAAATGCAAGGTTTTTACATTTGGAGAAAAGGAATCCGGGGGTGATATGGAGACTAGACAACAGAAAATTAAAGTTAGGTCAGGATGAAAAAGGGGTGAGGTTACGATACTTATAACTATGAAGAATATTGCATTCAGGTCCGAAGACTTCACCTAAAAAAAGGATATAGAATTTCTAGATTGGGTCCAAAGAAGGGCAAATAGATTGTTCAGAAGCAGGACTCAAATCCTTAGTTCAGAAGCATTGTTCATGCCGGTATCCCATCCCACTAGTTTTGCAAATATGGTATGGTTTCCAGTGTGCTTTACGTACATGGCTTTTTCACCGAGAAATTCGGATTTTAAATACATAGAATTAAAGAATTTTATATACTCAATATAGACTGTTGCAACTAGCGCAGTAGTTTTAACCGCTGTCCTTCCACATCATGTGATATAAACGGTTTGGTCAGATACCATCTTGAAGGATAATGTTCAGCTTATGAAAGAAGCCTTGGCATTTTCCATTGGAAAATCCATAGGACAATTTGTTATTCTTGTAGCACTGGGTAGTGTCCAGAAACTGGGCTTTCTACAATGTCAATAAATTTTATTTCAATATATTTGGTATAACGCCTTCGATATTTGATACTTGTAACTCTGAAGAATATTGCATTCAGTTCCGAAGACTTCACCTAAAAAAGGATATAGAATTTCTAGATTGGGTCCAAAGAAGGGCAAATAGGTTCAGAAGCAGGACTCAAATCCTTAGTTCAGAAGCATTGTTCATGCCGGCATCCCATCCCACTAGTTTTGCAAATATGGTGTGGTTCCTTAGTTCAGAAGCATTGTTCATGACTCAAATCCTTAGTCTACACCTTCTTAGACTTGTCTCCTAGGAGAAAAGTCTAAGGAGGTGTGGACTGCAGAGACTTGAGAGTAGACAGCACAAGGATGACCTGATAGAAGCGTTGAAGGTCCTTAAACTAAAACGCTAAACTCCTAATCACTTTAGATGGAATGACGTATTGAATGATTAGTTATTCGTCCTTGTTGGTTTAGCATGTAGTACAGTGTATATAATCACTGTTCTCCCCACACTTGGCAGAAAAGAGCTGGGTTCGAATTCCGTCTATGACGCAAGGAATTTTTGCGATTTTTTTTTTTTTTTTTAACTTGGCTGAGTGAGTCGGTTTCAGGCAAGGATAGTATGCTTTTATGTTCCAGAAGCTCGGGTTTTTCGTACTGCACTGACGCAAATCGACCAAGGAGTACAAGCAATTCACAAACACAATGTACCCTCACTTGACAGCCTTAGTTGCTTTGGCACTTAAACATACATTCATCTTTGTTCGTTCCTTTCTTTTATTATTATTATTTTTTTTTTCATTTCTTAAACATACTTTTCATAATTAGGATTTCTTCTTAGACGTATTTTTTTCTTTTATGCATTGTACTATGGAAAAGGCGATATCAACAAAATGAACTTGACTGAAACCTATCTAATTTCTGTTGGGGTGCATTAATAAGAATATTCTTTAAAACAAATAAATAAATCTCAACTTTTCGTGTCCTTCATAACCAAGGCGTACATTATAGAGTATACTCATTCCTAACAGTCACATAACTCTGTCAGAAAGATCTCAATTTATTTACAAGGCTGATCATAAAGCCCTTTATTAATAAATCCTCTGCAAAAGCAAACCTTTGTACATGAAAGGCTCTGGAAAGAGGCCGATGTTTTCAAATTTCTCTCCCTTAAAAATCGTAGACATATTCAATCAGATAAAAGTCTGGTTCTAATTGGCCACTACATCCGAATAATACCCTAACTTTGAAGAATTCTTCCACCGACTGAGCCCAAGGTGAAGTGCATTCTCGTATAGGAAGGTATGTCCCAATATCTTCGAGTAGTCAAGCTGTTTTCCTCAAACATGCATAGATCAATGCAGCTGTTTCTCACGATGCCTCACTACGAAATCTCCATGGTTATCATCCCTTTGATCGATGTTAAAGGAACATTGGCGTGTTCCACCTACCCTAGAAACGAGAACATCTCGCGAATCAGTTTCAAGACTAAATCTTCACTCATCAACAAAGAATAATTTCTTCCAGGGTAAGAACGGTGAAGTCAAAGAATTTTAAGTTTTTGGAAACATACAGGTTTTTTGAAAGGTTCTCGGATTTTCACTTAATTAATATATTAACTTGTGTTCAATAAATAGTTTAATTGTCCTAGTAACGTTAAATAGCTTATTTTTAAATTTAGCTGGGGATTTCGTAAGCTGTGACTTAATAATCATTTTGTTTGGTACTAATATGGTATCCTAATAGTGTAGTGCATGTCAATGAATTGTAGGGTTTTACTTGTGATAAAAAAGTAGCTCGTAAGTTCTAATCACGCAGGTTGGCATTTATTTTTTGTCTTTATCTAAGAAATGTTTAATGTAGTAAGACAATAATTAGGTAGAGGGGTTATGCTCTTAGCTAAGAAGCATATTAAATCTAAGGGGGGGACATCCGTCAAAATGAGAGCATGAATGTGTTATAGGCCTAATGACTGTGGTCAGTATACAAACAACAATACAGAGAATACACAGAACTAATACACAGATCTAATTCCCTAATACTTCTGTGTACTTCCCTGATACACTGAAGTATTAGGGAAGTAATCGTAACACTTACTAGGTTTTTCATACCAACTAAGAAATACTGTTCAAGAATTAAACCTAAGTGGATGTCAGATGGACCTATGAGACTTGTAGCAAAGAAGAAAAATACATTAAAATGCAGAGAGGCAAATAAAGCATCAGTGATACAGAAGCCTATGGAACATATAAACTAGTCTGTAATCAAGTCACAAAGGAGGTGGGGTAAGCTAAGGCAGAATGGAAAAAAAAAAAACAAAACGAACTCAATACACTTCTTTACTTATATTAACAGTAGAAGGAAATTGTTGAAACATTGGTCCACTTGATGCCGATGGTTTTACTTTTGATGACCTTGCTCAGGCTGCTGACAAACTGAATAGCTATTTTGCATCTATATTCGCACATGAGGAATTCTTTAGGGAAAAGGAATGGCAAAGGTTATCAATCTCTATCAGGAGGCTAAATTATTTTGTGAAAACTGAGAGGAAAGTGGAAGAGAAATTGTTGAAGCTAATCATAAAAAAGGCGCTTGTGAGGGATGAGATCTACTGAATTATATTGTGGGAGGTAGTAAAGGAGGTAAATAAATCCTTAGCCGTAATTATGAGAGGATCTTTTGCAGGGGAGTTCCCTACGGACTAGAGACGTGCGAATGTATCCCAATTCACAAAGAGGGATCAAAATGTGATATGAGTAATTATAGATATGTTAGCTTAAAGTCTGTTCCACGGTAAATAATGGATTCACTGGTTAAAAAATTAATGCAGGACCATCTAGAGAAGAGGAGTGCAAGTATACTGCAGTCACAGCTTGGATTTGTTAAGGGGCAATCTATCTTGGGTGACCAATCTGATTGGAAATGATGATGCAATAACAAAGGAACCTGATGCAAAAAATAACTTTGATATTGTTGCACATGAAAGGCTGCTGTATAAATTGGAACAGTGTGTCATTAAGGATAAAGGGAAGGTTGAGTGGAATACAGAGAGTGGTTATTAATGAACACCACCTCATGGAACAGTGTTATTAGTGGAGTCCTCAGGGTTCACTGTGCCTCATTATTGTTTCTATATTTATTATTAATTATATTAATAACAGAATAGGCTTAATGTCTAAGTTTGCTAATGGTACGAAGAGTGGCAGGGATAATGAGAATAATCAGGGTATGCTACATCAACAGCATTATAGAAGAATTAGGACTAGAATGAGAAGTTTAATATCGACAACTTCAAGGTGTGTCATACGAGGAGTAATAGTCCCAGATTAATGTACGAACTGTGTGTACCACACTCAGGGTAGCGGAGAATGAAAAACATCTGGGGAAATTGTGCACTCAGATATGAAGCTACAGTGCCGCAATATTACCAGGACTGCTCATGGGGTCTTGTCAATGCTATATAGGAATGCTGCCAGTAGAGATAAGGATGTGTTTATCCCATTGTACAAGGCACTGGTTGGCTGCATCTTGAGTACTGCACATAGGTATGGAGGTCTCATTTTAGGAAAGATGTGGATCTACTAGGAGAGGTGCAGAGAAGGGCAATGAGATTGGTGAAGGGAACAAAAGGATAGTCTTACCAAGAAAGACTTCATTTCTGCCAATTTCAGAGTCTGGAGACTAAGCACTTGTGAGGTAATCTGATTGAGGTGTTTAAGGCTTTGACTGAATAGAGCAAGCTCGGTGCTGATGGCATTCTTCCTCATGCTTCCTCAGAGATTAGGGGACATAAAGTCAAATTGAGAAAGGACGGTTGCTGGATAGATGTGTGGAGCTTTGTCTTTTGAGGGTAATTGATTGTTGGAGAAAACTTCCATCTGTTGTTGTAGACATGAGTAGTTTGAATAAATTCAAAGAAGATTACACAAATTATTGGAAGCGATGGACAGGTTATGTGAGAGCTATTTTATTTGGCTGATACTTTGGCTGCTCTCTTGTATCAGTTGCCACTACTACTAATAATAATTACGCTAAAAGATTGATCCAGTGTGTTATCTGCACATACGGTGTTGTCTGCTGAAAGTCAGAGCAGTTCTCTTGTGGAAGGTAGTGAAAGCGGAACACAAACCACACACACACAGTCCCTCAAATATTCCCCCTCCTGAAAGCCTTCTCAATAGAGTTTTCCTTCAAATTTTCGTGTCTCGGCATGCTGTGAACTTGAGAGAGCGCTAACACTCATCTCCCATGGTGGCTCACTTCTAGGATCGTGCATCCTTCCTTAAGGTTTAACTACTGGAAGACCTTAAGCTTTCTTTAGAGACACCTGTTCCCTGCTCTCTCTCACTGTTGTGGCGACAGCTTTGAAATTAATATTTATTAGGCGTTTTAGTTATTCAGCTTGTAACAGCCATCATCGAGCCAATAGTCATCCACTGCTCGGGATATTTCAGACATCTACGCACTATTCTACAGAAGGAGAAAACCTAATTATATATGAAATATTTACTGCGTTTGATTAGGCATAAATGATGCTGACGTAATGTACACTTTAATAGCCCGCCTGATTCCTATGATCAGGGGTTTAAAATCGTAATATGAAGTCACATCGGGATTTATCATATTAAATCGCATCAGAATGTATAAATTCATTTAAAAATTTTATTCAAATTACATTTAGGAGAATTTTAAAAAAAGAGGATTGCAACGTAACTCTTGAACACCAGATATCTGGTTTTAAATACCTTTTCAGAAAGACTAAATGTAAAAAAGACCAGTTGTTTCTTTTATATACAGTAAAGATATTTGTTTTGACTCCCTTCTATATAATCATAATTCTCTGTTCCTTCTTTAGACTTTATTTAACCCTTGTTTCTGTGTTTCATCTACTATCTTAATATCACATTATGCCCATTAATGTGTTCCTTGTTTAATTCTCTTCCCAGTAAACAGCAGGCCTTTCTTTATAAGTTCTCTTATTAAAAAATAAACAAATATACCACTTAAATAAAAGATAAATGCTTAGATCCAAGAGTAAGTTTTAATGCATTAATTAATAACAGGACACAAATCCTTCCGCTCTATTATGACCGAAACATTATTCATTTTTACCAGAAAAAATATGCTTCTTCCTTATTAATGCATATATTTGAATATTCTGAATCAGCAAGCAAGAAAAGGTAGCATCCCTGTTATGACAAGTAATACAACAGAACTGACTCCACAATTGGCGTGAAATCAATGCATTTTATTCATAATACAGTGCCAGCATCCTGAAAGATTTTAGATGGATTGTTACTACATCAGAAGGCAACCAGACACTTCATGACATACCGGTCGCTTTTATTTAAATTTTAGATGAATTACAACTTGTCACCTTTCATATTTCAAGATCAGTAAACAAAACCGTGTAGCAAAAGGTTTAAATTATTTAATTCTTCCTCTGTCTATTATCGCGTGTTCTTTCTTCACCCCTCCAATTAGCGTGTGTTAGTTCATCTTTGTTTTCCTCAGTTGTGTCTTTTTTGTGTTATTTTACGAGTTCTGTTTATATTTTATGGAACTTTTGTTATTTTTTTACATGAATGTCTCTCTGGGTTAATTTTCTTATTTCACTAAAATTATGGTCTTTATAAGTTCGTTTTTTCTCATATTACTCCTATAATTTTGTTTGCTTTGCATTTTCTTATATATTAAAATTAGTTGCAAGCCCAAAAGAGGAGGTTATTTAATTAGCTTCCATGAAGACGAACTATATCTTTGGCCTACATCTTAATTAATCGTCATGGTAACTGTGGATCATCTAAATTTGGTATTTGTGTACGCGCACGAAACTGAGTATGGAGGACGAGATTACTTAATCCTTATGTTTCTCCATACCCACACCATGATAAGGTGTGCTGCCTGCTTCCTTGGGGGAAGGGAGAATCCTGAACACTGGCGTCTCCCAGCCTGACAAATTAGTAAGAGACTTAGCTGCAATGTGAAACAGTAGAAAGAGTGAACACTCTGCCAAGTAAACACATTAAAATAAGAATTACAGCTGCCATTTATCTCTGCGTTTGGAACTTTTATTTTTTTTTTTGTAAATCTGAAATTAACTGTAAGTTTACCCAGTTTCTTTAAGATGGCTGTGCTGATATACAGAAATATGTAAACACTTAAATAGTTTATGATTTTATTGCTTGTTTTGCAAGAATAATAACCGAATTCCCTTCTTTTTCATGATTTTGTGCCCATATGGGATACGAACGTTTTAATAACAAAAATGAATAAAAATATCTGTTATTTTGCAATTATGAGTTAAGGTGGTTACTACGATTTAAATTGGTCAACTCCAGTAAATGTGCCTAAAGTGTACCACCAAGGGAAACTGGTTACTCACAAAACCGCTTGAAAAAAGAAACACCAAATAAAACTGCACAATTTCAGAATTTTATCACCAGATGGAAGATTTATTCGATTTAAACAATTACACCAGAAAATACACATTGTGATCACTGAATTATGACCACCCCCATCCTTAATGGAGTATACCGCATAGCTAACAGCATAAAAAGCCCGACCAGTTTCGTAAGTTACAGCAGTGGTAATTTGCATCAGTTCGTACAAAGAGATAAATTGATGTAGTCGGAGTTAGAAAAGGGCATGATTGTGGGAACTCGTGCGTCGGGTGCTTCCATGTCTTGTCCGATGCTCACGTCCCACTGTGGTTAAGCTGTACAAAGAATGTATGGGTCTAACTATCTTCCACCGACAGAACTGTAAAGGATTATGCAAGGTGGATGTTCGTGGTGAATGTAGAGCACATCGCGTTGTACTGGAACACGGCAGATCACTGTGCGACATTTGACATCTCAATACAATATGGAGAGAGAAAACAAGAACAATATCCCAAATGACGACGCACCACACATTCAGACGGATAGGGTTCTACAGTAGACGACACAAGAGACACCTTCTTCTCACCGCTGATCACCGTCGACTGCAAATGCAGTAGTGTAAAAAATACGCTCTTAGGACTGCAAACCAGTGTGCGTGATCGAATGACAAATACGTGCTGCAAGCAACACGCCGACAGACTCCGTGAGTGGTCCAAACAAAACGAGTCCACGGACCATTTTTACATGGTGCCCACTAACAGGCAGGTGGCGGGGGTTGATTAATATAGGACATGTTTTTCTGGAAAGAAGTAGGACCCCTCGTGTGTATGGACCAACGTTTCACTGGTGAGGTCTACCGGCAGCTCTAAGGAGACCAGGTGCACCATACCATGTTGGATTTTTCCCAACGAAACGGGATCTTCCATGACGATGATGCGCGGTGTTATTGGGCCCTCAGGAGTGGTTCTAGGAGCACAATGAAGATATCACCCATCTTGAGTGGACACAAAATTCTGCTGACCTCAGTCCAGTTGGGACACGTCGGATGTTTTAGAATGGGAAGTGAAGCGTACGGACACACAACTGTTTCCGACACTATGGAAAGCCTTGCAGGAAGCATGGCTGCAGATCCCTACGGATGTCTTCGGATATCTAGTGGAGTCAATGCCTAGGCGAATAGCGGTGTACAAACGGTGGGCCAGCAAAATATTAGGTAGGTGGTCGTAATTTAGTGATTACTCAGTGTACATACGGAATTAATAAATTTTCTGCTAATAGTTGGACAATAATTCTCTCTTACTTCCTTCAAAATTACATGTTTACCATTTTATACCTTTAAAATATAAATTCCTAGGGTATTAATTTCTGTAATTTATTTATTCATTTAATTAGCATTCGTTAATTGCATCGGCACTACTGCTCAGTAATATTCTGGAGTTAAGAAACGCTATGCCCAGATAGATAATGATTGTAATTTCCTGAAGGAGTTTATACACTCTATCCAATTAATTATTTTAGTACTGTATTAATATTTCTAATATAACAACACCCTTCGCTCTACTCCATCTGATTCCGATCTTTTAGTTAAAAAATTGTTATTATCCTCTCGGCTACATTAATGCCATGACTTCTAATTTTTAATTTACTTTTAGTGTATATATTTAACCTTTGCTTTTAATGTATTATTATATGCTTTTTATTATTTCATATTCTTTCTGTCTCTTTATTTATAGATTATTATAATATACTTTGATTTTTTACTTTCTCCACCTCAGTCCTTATTTTTCTTACTTTCGTACATATTCCCTCCTCTAGATGTGGAATCTTATATATGTTGAATATTGTACACCTACCATCAAAATTTAAAAAAAAAAATATTATTTGAGTCCTGAAAAATCATGATGCAATATTTGGCGAGGAGGGCGGTAGGTGAGGTCAAGCTAATCAAAATACTTGGAAGATCTGTAAGTGTTGCACCACTACGGCCACAAGTTACAATACAATACTCAAGAGCAAATCAACCAACCAGAACCACAATGATGGTCCAGAAACTGGTATGGTTTTTCTGTTCACGTATACATGAGTAATTGGTGAGTACTTTATTTGACAACGATCAATCCATGACCAAATGTCACCAAACTGCTAATATATTGTAATCGGAGATGTCATCCTCTTATATCATCATAATGATGCTGATCATGAAATTTTGTTCGGTTCGGATAATGTGTTAAGAAGTGAGGTACCACACTGGTTCAGTTGGAAAAGATAACTGTCAAACAATACTATGAGTGCTAACAACATTGTTGCAACCGGACAACTTCTCAATTCTATGGTTCTCTGGATATGATGCACACAACGTTCCTGTCAACTTGTTCATCCACATCCCTTTGGTATGCGCAGAGAACTGTATTTTCGAATATTTTTGTAATCTTCATTCGCAATGTAATGGATTATGATCCTGTTATTATAGATATGACTCGTTTGAGTCCTGAAAGTCCCCTGTCGGAAATCCTTCCAAATTGTTATAAAACAGTTTAATCAATAATGCTGGTTCTCTTTGGTCAACAGGCGTTTGATCAATTCTATACCGTTTTGGCAGCAGCTCGGTTTTAATAAAGGTACTGCAGTAAGCGATATCCACGTGGAGAAAATGGGCAGTGATTCTGTTGATAAAGCAATTTATCTCCTCTGGTGGCCACATACTGGAACTTTTTTCCATGGTGGGCTCTCTTCCTCCTTATCTGCAATGACCTAATTAGCATGTATAAATGGCAGATCGTTTTATGTGCTCGCCGGAGTGCTCGAGCTTTAATTGGAGTTGTTATATATATTAGTATTTGTGTTATTTATTTATTTTGCGCTAATGCAAATATGGCTCTCATGCGACAGTGTACTTTGTTTATAAGTTGCGTGTATCCTGTGGTCAGTTTGCCT
This sequence comes from Mastigoproctus giganteus, assembly GCF_048544385.1. Classification (NCBI taxonomy): domain Eukaryota; kingdom Metazoa; phylum Arthropoda; class Arachnida; order Uropygi; family Thelyphonidae; genus Mastigoproctus; species Mastigoproctus giganteus. The sequence goes on from NC_143583.1 coordinate 14,797,611, forward strand.
TTGCTGGATAAAAAACCCACCTCTGCCAGAAAAAAAGTGCAAAAAATAAACAATTTTCACTCGACACCGACTAACTCTGTCATGATGTGAAAAAGCCCATAAAGGTGGGGATGTGCGCGTTTTCTTTTTTTTTTTAAATGTGTACCTTAAGTATCATGTATAAATTAATTAAAACTTACATTCTGTAATTTTGACTAAGGAATCTCATTCATCCAAAATTGTCACATTACGTATGACTGAGATTTCAAAAGAAACAAAACTAAAATATTATATATATATATATATATATATATATATATATATATATATATATATATATATATATATATATCACTATACATTCATTAAAACGCCTTTATTTAATTGGAGAAAATGGCAAATAAAGTGATATTTCAAATTTATCGGTGATATTTCAAACTTATACACTATTAAAGTCTGATAACATATAACATCGCTCAGATGAATTAAAATCGATTGGTCTGAAACAGGCCAAAGGCAGTCAATGTCTAAAACTGTTCTCTTATGAGCATTCGCATAGACCAATTATTGCCTTTTGTACTGGGATGGCAAAAGGGGGTCAGAATTCTCTGCAGAATTATTCGCAGAATTAACTTCATCTACCAATATCGGCAGATTTATAATTTAGATTAAAATGAAGCCTATCGTTAGAGAAAACGCTTCGCCTTTATTTAAGGAGTACTGGGAGGTTCTACGCTTCTTTCCACACGAATATTTTGCTAGCAGGGCACAAAGTAATTATAGGTTGAACACGGGATGCGATAAAGCGTCTCCTATACTGACAGTGGCGACACAAGCACCGTTTCGCATTTCTTTCCTTACACTATATATTAATACCTTCATTTTTATCGCAAAAAGAACGGTCTTGGTAAAGATCAGATTTAGGAGCACTTCCCAATTGTATATCTTTTCGGAAACCCTATCTGCTGGATAATGGCTGTAATTATTTTTCGGTGTGACAAGCTGGGCTTGAAGAGTAGCGCTCAGAAGGAGGAGGAGGAGGAGGCAGTTATTTTTATTAGTCTTTTATTTTTCTTGCATGGTACATCCGTAAAGACAGATTTCCTTATGGATTAGTTATCTCTCGAGAACTGAAGGCTGTAATAACGATACAAAACTTACCAATTGTCGCAACTAACTATAATGTAGTCTGCATCTGCTGTGAGAGCGAATCCGTGACCTGTGTACATTTAAACCACAAATGAAACAGCCTAAACAATAACAAATGTATATTGAACCCAGCGTTTATTATTTTTTTTTTCCAATGATCCGTTACCCTAACTTTTTCAGCTGTTCCTTCTGCCCCTGCGGGCTATTTTATGGTGATATTTTTTATTCGATATGTTTCCTCGGTACCAAACCTTTTATTACATAAATTACATCGACCGGCTTGCCGAAATAGAATTCATGAGCATTCCAACATGTGGAGCAATATGTAGAGATAGATCTCCCTTTCATAAACTACGCCAGAATCGTCTTCCCTCGGGCACCTTACTCCAGACAATTTGGCCTTTCAATATTAATAAGTTGTCGCAATAAGGGCCGTGGAGGAAATATTAATAGTGCACGAATATTTCCTTCAATTCGATGCAGCAGTTTGTTCAGTAACTTGCATATTCTCATTTCGGATATTAAACAGATGTTCACCGAGCGAAAACGTTGATCTTCGTATACGGAGAATATTTTGTCATCTGAGTTCTTTTCAAACGTTTTATGTTCAATATTCATATAGAGAATTTTATTTTTGAATATGTCATTTGTTTACCTCTTTTTTGCTGTACTTTTTTGTGTGTTTTAAAATTCTTCTAAGCTATCCTAAAAATGTTTTTAATTGGTAGACGTTATTTTTATAGCTATATGATTAAAATTTTATTTCCATATGTAAAGTTTCGAAAATAGGAACAAACCAATTTTTGCAATTGAACGTGTTTTGAACTTTGATATGGTGGTGATTAAATTTACAATGCATAAAAGTAAAATACGCATATCCAGCGCACAATAGTGAAATGGTCATTATTTCTCTGCAGAAACAGCACGTGCAGAATTCTTTTCAACAATATTTAGTTTCAACAACAGCATGCGCAAGAATTTTATTCAACAATATTTAGTTTCAACAACAGCACGCGCAGGAATTTTATTCAACAATCGCATGTGCAGAAATTTTATTCAACAATCGCATGTGCAGAAATTTTATTCAACAATGTGTGCAGGACTTCTTTCTAATAATGAAATATTCTTGCGTTTTTCATAAAATTGAATGTATCTGGAATAAAGTTAAATTTTCTTTGATTGAAATTGAATTTTATGCCGCTTATATTCCAGTAATAAAAATGAAGGGAAACAAATTAAAGTATTTCTTGCGATAAAATAATTTGGTACGATATTTTTTCTTTATTTCTCGCATTGAAAGAACTAATTTATCCAAAATAGCAAACTCCTGCCTTGCATTTTCTTTTAACCCGAACGCTACTTTTCGTCGGCTACAGTCCACGCACGCACTACAACATAAGTTTCCCACAAACCAACCCAGCGATCGTGACGGGCCAGTATCTTACACCCTTTCCTGTTCCCCAATGTAAGGAAAGACGAATGACTTACCTTCTATGAGAACTATTAGACAGACGTATTTGCACATGATTCCAGGTATGCAGTAATCCACACGGCCTACGCTCACAGAACACTGTGTGTGTGTAGCGTGCCAGCACTTTTGTTCCCACTGTCTCAGAGAGGCAGACTGCCAGTAGCATGTAGGTAACAAACTCCCGCCTCCCGTCGCCTATACTCTCGTCATCTACCTCTCTCTTTCGCTCTCTCTCTCTCTCTTTCTCTCCCTCTCTCAGTTAGCGTCGCGTTGCCCCTGACAGTAGAGAGCGCGAGTCGGTGGTTCCGGGAGCTACCATTGATCACCACATGACGGCTCTCTTGCGGTGTAGAGCGGGTCGAATTCGCAATAGAGAACCAGTCATTATATGTCTCTTTTTAGAATGGAAAAAATGTTGATCTGTTTCCTGTGGTGAGAGAAAGTTTTAGAATGCTGGTGAATACCTCTGGAACTTGTTATAGCTGATTATATCAGCGCTCTGAGATCCAACGGAACATTACCAAAATCGTAACCATGATGCTGATGATACGGCATCTGTTGTGTCGGGCTATATTAGATGAGAGCGCAATAACATAAATTATCCAGCTTCTACACAGCGTCATGACAATAGACTAAAAGACATGAAGACAAAAATAAAAGACCGTGTAGTTCACTAGCTAGGGTAAGGGGTTGAACGATAAACAGCATCATCGCCATTTTAGGCTAAAGCATATTTTAGGAATGCTGTCTGCACCATCACTTTGGTTAGAGAATGGTTTACCATTTGCAGTCTACGTTGATTGTTATGGCTTGTGTTTATCTCAGGACAGGAAGAATTTTCGCTCGCTACAGGCCCTCTACATTAGAGTTTGCCTTAGAAAGGAGACTAAAAGGTTTTCAACTCTACTTGCGCTCCACAACTGTTGGAAGATCAGGTATCCGGGGGTAGATTTGTTTAATTTTGAATGAACTTACCGTTAGTAGAATAATCGACATACGTTTTCATTAGAAGGTTACTGAGACAAGACTAAACGGAAATATAGGCAACTCAAACCAGCTTGTCTTAAGAGACAGAGACCAACATGATTTGGAATCGTTGCGTAGATTTAAAAAGATAATATTCGGTTGATGAGACGGGGTTAACAAAATTATCTCCGCCTGCTGCTAGAAAACTGTAGAAAGGTAGACCTTTCTAAGAAGGCGGCTTCACAAAAAATATCAGATGCACATGGAAGCATTTCGTTGAGTCTTTAAGAGAATATCGAGGTACACGCCTGGAGGTACGTCGTCTAGCTAAGTAACCACGGCGACGACTTTATATAATTATTGTTACATTTCGGAATTAAAAGTTGATAAGCAAATTACTCCTGGTATTAACGATGTATATGTGTAACCAAATACTTGGTGTTGTTAGTTCCATTCGGTTGCGAAGGTTTGTGAAAGTAATTTTGACTTGCAAATGAGCTGAACAGTGTGTGTGTGCGTGTGTGTGTGTGTGCTTCTATTAGGTTATGAATAAATTATTAGCTTGTATTTGCGGAAACAAAATGCATTTAGATTTGGGGATTTTCTGACGACAGACAAATACAATTGGGTGTGATAAGGCGTCCGCAATAAAAGAATTTAATAGTTAAGACCGGAAATATATCTCATCGAGCTGAATGAATTTTAAAACAAAAGAAAAGGCGGACAAAGTTGGGTCGCAGTAATCTTGTCTGTAGCTCCCATGGAAAAATGTAGAAAAAAGAATAAGAAAAATGGGAGAGCGATAAACATGAGATTTTGTATGACTGCTTATCTTGACGGAGGCCAGGTTTGGAGAGAGATCTGTGGTCACTGACATTAAAATGTCCTCTTATTCATTTTTTAAAGCTGATTGTAAAAGGTTGGCGAATAAATATAGATTAAAATGGTATTCTGAAGGAAACAACACGGTTTCTTTCTGAATACCATGAAGGAAACAACAGGTTTTGTTAATGGGGAAAAATCTTGCTTAACTCATCCGATCAGAAAACTTTTAACTCCACTTCCCCTAGTTGTAAGTAACTCCAGGATTTCTGTTCCTTAGGTGCCAAACGATATATTTAGAAACATTCAGTTGCCATTTTTCATACCATTTGTGTAACTGATCTAAGTCGTTTTGAAGCAGAATGGCCGGTTCTGGTTGTTAACTATCCTTCCTACTTTTAAATGACCAGCAAACTTTGGCAATTTCCTCTGCACTCTCTTACTTATCAATATTATTAAGGTAAATAAGAAACAAATCCCTGAGGAACTCCACTTGCTGCACTGGTCCAACCTGAGGTATGCCCATTTATAACTATTTTCTGTTTCACCAAGCTAGCTTTGGGCATTCGGTAGGAGTTTGTAAAGGTAGGCTACAGTACATACATACACTGCCTTACCATTAATATCCGGGCACCTACCTTTAGAAAAAAAAAAAGAGCTTCTATTATGTCATTTAATATTTTGTGCTAAAACCTTTTCTGCTTTTATGACGGCCTTCAATCTTCGCGGCATACTCTCTACCAGCTTTTTATAAATGCCAGGTGATATGTTCCTCCACTCGGCCTTTAACGGAGCCACCAGTTCTGCCTTGTTCTTTGGGCGATCTCGAAGTGCACCCGACAATCTAGTACATCCCAAAAATGTTCAATAGGGTTCAGATCAGTACTATGGGCTGGCTAATGCAACTTTTCTACATCTATGTCCTCAAACCACTTTATTACGACCCGAGCAGTATAGTATGGCGAGTTGTCTTGCTGATACAGGTAAGGACCTTCCCTGAAGTGTTGCCATAATGTGGGAAGTGCATGGAATTGTCCAGGCTGTCCTGGTATTGCACGGAATTCATGGGTTTGTCGATAACGACTAATGGGCCCAAGCCAAACCATGAAAGGAGCGCCATACAATGACACTGCCTCCACCAAACTTCATTTTTGGGAGGATAGAATCAGTTAGGAACTGTTCTCCCGGAATTCACCACACCCAGGAACGGACATCACACTGGTAGAGTGCGAACCGCGACTCGTCTGTCCATAGGACTGTTTTCCACTGCTCTACGGTCCAGGATTCGCCTTCCTTACACCATGTTAATCGGCGTCTAGCATTTGTTGAACTGTTGAGCTATTTCTCTTGAACGTGTCATCTTGCATGCCCACTTTTCCAATTCTCTGTTCGAAGCCCAGTGTGCATTTTTATAACAATTTCTGTGACGTGTTGCATGCATAGGACATGTTTCCCCATCCATGTGGGGGTGTCCTGATATTAATGGTAGGGCGGTGTAGCCATGGTCCTCCTCCTTGCGATGTAAACAGCCGCTTTCCTGATGACTAAATGGCCAGAAATAACTAAACAACATGTATACTGAGAAAACACAATTTTTCACCTTTCTGGCCGCTTACAGAGTTTTGTATCATCAAAACGTTCCACGGCGACGCTAAACTAAAGTTCTGGAGCTGTTATGAACTGCATAGCAATAACCATGAAAGTAAAATGTTAGAGAAGGAAGTACAAAGACAAAATATATTTTTTAAAGGTAGAGTGAAATTCTTTTATACAATTATTAAAAATAGATCGTCCTATTGCTTCCTATCGGATATTTCTCAACTTCGTTTCACATGGTTACCAAAATGGAGCTCTTAATATTTAAAACCAATACAAGGAATAAAAGTTTCGAGACATGTAACACTCTCTTCTTCAGATACACATTTAATATACAGATTCGATACCCCTTGGTCGAAGTAAATTTCCTATTTATTTTTTTTTTATGTAAACCGCAAGCACGAGAGATATTAGAACCTATAATACTTAGTACCGTGCTTGGGCTGGAGGTTGAGAAGACGAAAGAAGATATTTGTTGACATTGGACTTGAATTTCTGTAGATTGTAATTTTCAGGAAATACATATGATGGATGATTGTTCCAGAAAACGGCAGTTGAATGAATAAACGAGGAAGATGAAAAGTTGATTCTGTGGGTTTGAAGTCGGACAGTAAATGGATGTTGGCTGGTGGCGGCACGTGTTCGGACTGTTTTGAAAGAGAGAGCGGGAATTATAGAAGCCAATTCAGAAGAACAGTGCCCATGGAAGTATCTGTAGAAGAGGCATGCAGCAGAAACAGTACGTTTATGAGAAAGCGAGTGCAGAGATTCTGTTAGAGATGAATCATTAATTAACCTAACTGCCCTCTTCTGAATGGAATCAAGAAGCCTGAGAGAGATTTTGGGGGCACCGCCCCAGTTGTGGGAACAATATTCCATGGTAGGGCAGATTTGCGATTTATACAGAGTGAGCAGCTGTTTGGAAGAAAAGTAACGCGTGAGGGAAAAATAAAACCAAAGTTTTTAGATGCAGAGGAAGCAATATTTGTAATGTGCTTGTGACAAGACAGATTAGAAGTCAGGGTAATCCTCAAAAGAGATATATCATTTTGCTTAGAAATCGGAGCGTCACCAAAGATAAGCATGGGAGCAGAAGAATCCTTTTTGCGAGATATAAGACAAGACTGAGTTTTAGAAGGGCTGAAATCAACTAAATTTCCTTGCCCCTCTGGAGAATTACCAGTGAGGCAAAGATCGACATTTAAGGAAATGGTAGCAGATTATCGAGACGTTGAAGCTGATTGAGCAGGGCAAGCTTTCGCAAAATGGAAAGTGGAATGCAATGTGCTATCATTGGCAAAACTACGGATCGGATTTCCAGTCAATGGAAGAAGGTCATTAATATACAACAGGAAAAGAGTGGGTGAAAGAACTGAACCTTGGGGGACATCGGAATTAGTGGAGAAGTTAGAAGACAGAGAGCTATCTACCATCAGCCTCGGTGAGCGATCAGAGAGAAAACTGGATAACCAATTACAAAACAACCGTTGGCAAACCATAAGATGGAAGTTTGTTTAGAAGACCTTTATGCCAAACACGATCGAAAGCCTTTGAGATGTCAAGAGCAACTGCTTGTGTTTCACCGAACTTTTCCATTGAATTAGTCTATAAATTGGTAACATAACCCAGAATATCACCAGTGGATCGACACTGACGGAATCCATACTGGCGATCATTGACCAAACGGAAGGTTTCTAGGTAGTTTAAGAGTTGGTGATTAATTGATTTCTCCATTACTTTAGAAAGAGTAGAAGAAATTGCAATGGGACGATAATTGGATTGGAGGGATTTGTCACCCTTTTTAGGAACTGGCTAGATATGAGCAAATTTCCAAGCAGAAGAAAAAATACCTTTGGAATAAGAAAGTGAAAAAAGGCGGCAAAGAATAGGAGTAAGTTCAGGAGCACAGGTTTTGAGAACAAGTGGAGAAATACCATCGGGACCTGTAGCTTTCTTAGCATCAAAATTGGTCAAAAATCTTCTAACATCCTTTTGACGGAGGACCACTGAAGGCATTGAATGGAGCGTGTTGGTAATGGTGGGAGGTGTTTTACCAAGATCATTAATACATGAGTTAGAAGAAAAATGGGATGCTAGCAGGTCAGCTTTATCCTTGGCTGAAGTGACAACAGAACCACCTGGTTTGGACAGAGGTGGAGCAGAGATGGGCAAAAGTTGCGGTCAATAGCTTTGGCAAGAGATCAGAATGCTCGGATACCATTAGAACCATTTGAACAGGCTAACTTTTAGACTGTTCAAACTCTAGTTTAGACTGACTAATAACTGTTTTACAATTGTTTCGAGCTTTGAATTAGTCTATAAATTGGTAACATAACCCAGAATATCACCAGTGGATCGACACTGACGGAATCCATACTGGCGATCATTGACCAAACGGAAGGTTTCTAGGTAGTTTAAGAGTTGGTGATTAATTGATTTCTCCATTACTTTAGAAAGAGTAGAAGAAATTGCAATGGGACGATAATTGGATTGGAGGGATTTGTCACCCTTTTTAGGAACTGGCTAGATATGAGCAAATTTCCAAGCAGAAGAAAAAATACCTTTGGAATAAGAAAGTGAAAAAAGGCGGCAAAGAATAGGAGTAAGTTCAGGAGCACAGGTTTTGAGAACAAGTGGAGAAATACCATCGGGACCTGTAGCTTTCTTAGCATCAAAATTGGTCAAAATTCTTCTAACATCCTTTTGACGGAGGACCACTGAAGGCATTGAATGGAGCGTGTTGGTAATGGTGGGAGGTGTTTTACCAAGATCATTAATACATGAGTTAGAAGAAAAATGGGATGCTAGCAGGTCAGCTTTATCCTTGGCTGAAGTGACAACAGAACCACCTGGTTTGGACAGAGGTGGAGCAGAGATGGGCAAAAGTTGCGGTCAATAGCTTTGGCAAGAGATCAGAATGCTCGGATACCATTAGAACCATTTGAACAGGCTAACTTTTAGACTGTTCAAACTCTAGTTTAGACTGACTAATAACTGCTTTACAATTGTTTCGAGCTTTGGTGTAGGCAGAAAATGAAACTGAAGAATTAGAAACAAGCTGATTACGATATGCAACATTCTTCTCTTGAACAGCCTTAGCACATTTATTGGAAAACCAAAGTTTAGATAAAGGACGAGATTTTAAAGTGGAATGTGCGATAAAGGATTCCATTCCTGCAAGAATAATTTCACTGACACGATCTGAGCAAGTGTTGACATCAGAAGTTTTGAAACAGTAATCCGAACAAGGAAAATAAAGAAAAGAAATCTCGCGTATCATCCCATTTTGCATTCTTGTAATGCCAAACAACACGAGGTTGAGAATAGCCATGAGATAAAGGCTCCATTGGAGAAGAGACAATCACCAAGTTGTGATCTGAAGTGCCTAAAGGACCTTTCACTTCGACCGTGTACTTAGAATGGTTGTTTGTGAGAAACAGATCAAGCGTGTTGGCTGTATGTTTAGGATTGTCCGGTATTCTTATACGTAAAAGAACAATCTGTGCGAGGTCATTAGTAATTGCAAAAGCCTCACCATCTGGACGAGCTGGGTCAGCGTGACTAGAAAACGGAAGCTAGCTGGAGTTGTGAACATTAAAATCACCAAGGAAAATTACCTCAATGTTAGGAAAGTTGGACTGGAGAAAGTCAAGTTGCAAAGAGAGGAAGTCAAAGAGCTCCAAGTGATTAGTGGAGTTGGGAGAACGGTAGAGACAACAGATTAATTTGACACAATGAGGTAGAGAGATTTTAAGCCAGAGAAGATCGAAGAGAAGAGATTCCAAATTCACAGGGAATATCAGAACGGACATATGCACAATTACCACCTTTGAGGCGAAAGGAATCATAGAACGAATAATTTGGGCATCTGAGATTAGTAGTAGTTGAATCAACCGATAACTGAGATTCTGTAAAAAAAGTACATGGCGTTTGGCAGACTACAAGTGGAAATGGACATCGTTGAGATTAGAATTGAAACCAGGTATATTTGTGAAATGAATCAGGAAGTGTTTGGAAGGTTTTGATCTTTTCGCAGAGAAGCTTGCTCTATTAGTTTGACAATTTATGGTGTATTCAATAATAAGAAAAAGTGAGTGGGACATGCTGTATGAAGTAATGAAATTTTGGATATGGCATAACGTGGCCTCGTCAATGCCCCCCCCCCCCTCCGCACACACACACACTACTCGGACTCCCTCCAGTCACTATCTGGCAGAGTAGAGGTAGCAAGATTATACACTAGCTGATCCGGAAGCCTCCTAGAGAGTTACCAATAGGTTCAGTCCGGTGTACTAACTAGCGGCCGGCCTGCGGACACCGTTTTAGAGCTGTACCCTCGAAATGTAAGGAATATTGGATCTCGCCACGATGTTCATCATAACCTCAAAAGTCATCAATCATACTGCATGATGGAAGAGATGGGGAAGGGTTGACCGGAACTTAGCTCTAGAGACTAAACATGGGTTCCACCACTTCAAGCCTCCAATAAGCAAAGTGGTGGTATTTCACCAGTTGATGAGAGTCATCTACCACGTAGTACTGCCTGGTAACATAGAGGGGCGGCATTCCTCCATGTGGTGTGGGCGCCACACCTCGACCTCTGCTTACGTAGGTTCACACCTGGGTGGTCACCCACCATGTACTTGTGCATGGAGGTTATACCCAGGATTACTAACAGACCCCCATCGTGAAGGAGCAAGCAGAGGATTTGGCTGTCACAGACCGTCCGGACTTCGCCGAAATTGGGTCCACTTGTCCTGAGTGTCACCCGAATATCAGTTCCCTCAGCGTTTCAGACTCCCAGGTAGGAAGTGCAGCTTGTCTGGAATATCTGAGAGAATGTCGGTGACAACCTCAAGGACCTCATTACAGAGGCAGTGAGTTCAGTTGAAAATAACCTTTAAGCTGATTGGTTGTTTTTAGTTAATCACATTAAAAGAATTCCGAATATTATAATAACGGAAAGCTTAGGTTAATCTTCTTTGTTGGTTTATTATAAAAAGAAGTTAATTTTGTTGAAATGACTAAGTTTTTGATTGATTATATCCTAGAAAATTTTAAGCATGCGCCTGCAAATTACTAGTTGATGTCGGTTAATGTATTACGCTCCTTTTAAGTGACTTTTCTGTTAAGAAAGAGTCGCATGTCATCTAAGTGATTAGTTTGTGTTCCAGACGCTTAAAATTTCGTTCTTACACCTTTTAAAATACCAAACTGTCACAAGAAGAGAGCTGTCTAGAATTCATTCTGTGTAGCCCTCTATTATTCATTATCTTGTTTATTGTCAGTCTTGGAACAGCCATCATGAAGAAGATTACATTCAGTTCTCAAAATGATTTCTGTACAAAATTAAATATGCATGATAGAAACTCACAGTTCCATTAAGTTTGATATATTTCTTCGTGGAATGAAAAGTAAAAATGTTTACTTCGAAAGCTGCGTAGAAAGGGCACTTTATTATTATACATCTCGTTTTCTTCAGTTCTATTACTTTACCAAAGTTGCCACTATCTGGACTAATTAGATTAGATACTACTACTACAACACATTGTACAAAATAACCTCCAGTAATTACGTTTAGTAAGATAATTCCTCCTGCCCCAAACCACTTTACCCCTCCATCACCACTTCATAGATGAATCATGTTGCGATAGAAAATTGGTTGGCTGTTTTGTATGGTTCTAAGCACATCAGAAACTTTGGCCATATTGCACCGTATATAACATGTCTGTAATGTTCTGTGGTCCACTTGCTGGACGAGAGACCAGAGTTTCCGGGAGAAATAATATGCTACTCTCACCTGAGACCGACTAACTCAGCCACGTTGCCACGTTGTGAAAAAGGCCCATAAAAATCCCTAGTGGCATTTACGGGATTTGAACTCAAGTCTTTTCCCCCGGTGTGGGGAGGACAGTGATTATACCAACTCTGCAACCCTTGAGAACAATTGCTTGGCAGATTAAAGAATAAAACACTTGCTTATATTGTAACAAAACTTATTAGTTTCCATTGAAATATGAAGCGTGGGAATAGTGGTATCGATCTGGTGTTTTACAACGCCTTATAGGATGTTCAGGTGGAGGCTTCACACGTCCAGACTATTTCTCATTCGTATATCTAAACAGCTGTTGTGAAGTCTGTTCGCTACACAATCTTCCAGATCATTTCTTTATCGAAAGGATTGTTTCTCACCTCTCTTCTCTATCCACAGCATTACGGATTTTTTGCCGAAAACAAAGAAGCGGTAAAATACATATTAAAATTGCTACAGTTTTATCCTTGTTAAGATGTCATGCTATAATCTCACACGGGCGAATTGTACAGAGGACGGAGTGGAAGTCATTTCACGTGTGGCATAAATACGAGGGTAAGCCAGTAAATAAGGTCTATCTTCATTTACCAAGGACATAAGTACCGAATGTATGGTCACTTTCCACATGCATTTATCACTTCATTTGTAATATGAAGTTTTAGTTTCCGCGATATAAAGTTGGAAATACTGGTGCCGGCATTTAATTTTCAAAACAGCAGCAATTTTTATATGCACTGGTCTCCAACTTTACCAAACAAAGTGCGCATATTATAGTGAGAGTTATTTATCAACGATAAGAGTCTACAAATGGCCCAACTGCTCCGAAATAGTCACCCATGTGTTCAAAATTTGGGACTCTAATAAATCGCTTCACAATTCTGATCTTTTACTCTCTGATTTTCACATATTTGGATAACTTATAGATGATCTTCTCGGAGTGAAGTTCAAGGGCGGGCAGTGTGGGACCTTTGTCATCTTTGTAGAAAATTAACAGGAGTTTGGATGAACAGTTTGTGCACCTCCCAATACTCGACAACCGGGTTATATGCACAAAAATTATTAGAGACCGATCCTTGATCAACGAATATCCTTTAATATCTTTTATCAAGGACTCAGGTAAATGACACTTCGTGGACAAGCCACCAGTTTCAAAAAGGTCTGTAGTCCAGCATAATAGCAAAATATAAAAATATAATTCAACTGAAAACTAAGAATAAAAATATTTAAAAATGTAGGCAATTTATAAAAATATGAAAAGTGGAGCAGTGTTACATGTAATTCAAATTGCACAATAAGAATACAGTAGAACGTTATAAATCCAGAATCGTTGGAACATAGTACATACAATTTTAACAATTCCGGTTTCTTGAAAGTTATGGCCATTATTCAGAAGCCTTTCGTATTTTTTGGCAAATATGTATTCGGCAAGCTGAAGTGAACCAACAGCAAGATTTAATTCGGTCGCATCATCAGATAAACAATTTTAATTATAATTATACTGTAAACTGGGGAGAGCTTTTTCGAATTAATTATTCAATTATTCAATTCGCTTTGCTCTCAGCTCAAGAAATTTTAGAAGCAGGACATCAATTAAAAGTAGCCGACCGGACTAGCCGGGTAGTTAAAGTGCCTGCCAAGCAACCCAAAGGTCGCGTGTTCGATTCCCGCCTCGGGTTGGATATCACGATGGTGCCGAACCAACCGGTTGGTTGGATATCTCGGCCACGATACACGAAGGAAGCAAGAAAAAACTGGTTCCTTTGTGTATTGATCACATCATACGAAATAAATTAATTAAAAGTAAAGAGAGCCCTTGTCTTTGATGAAATATCTCCTTCTCTGCTGAAGGAGGTCCTTAACTCAATTCTAACACCACTGAAGTATATTTACAATCTTTCCTTTCAATCTGGTAAATTCCCGTCTCAATTCAAAAAAGCAGTCATTGTTCTTGTTCCTAAGAGGAAACATTGCAACTCTATCAAAATTTTTCGTCCAATAGCTCTACTCTCAGTTTTTTGTAAATTTATTCGAAAAAATTCTTCGCGGCAGACTCATGGGCTTCCTGGAAGTCACTCAGCTTATCCATCAATAACAGTACGCTCAGCTTATCCATCAACAGCAGTACGTTCAGTTTATTCATCAACAACAGTACGCTTATCGTTCGATAAGATCCACTGACCTGGCAATTGTTGACTTCTGCTCTAGGATCACAGACTGTATTGAAAAGTGTCACTATGCAATAGCACTGTTTCTAGACCTATCCAAAGCTTTTGACTGCATAAATCATAAAATCCTACACAACAAGCTCAAAAATCTTGGCTTTAGATTTAAAATTAACCTCCTCCTTGAAGACTACTTTACTGACAGCCCCTTTGGCGTTAAAACAAACCAGTCTTTTTCAGACATTTCTTATTTCTCTAGGGGAGTACCTCAAGACTCACTTCTCGGATATCCTAATTGTTCTTTACATTAATGAATTTCTCTCTCTTCTTTCATCTTCCCACCTAGTAGCGTATAACGATGACATTTCCATTTAAATCACTGATAAAGACCCTAACCAGCTTCAACGCAAGATCTCTGCCCTGCTCTCTGAAATGCATAGTTGGCTTCAAAAGAATCAGCTTATACTAATCCCAGAAAAATCCGAATATATGGTGTTTAGAACGAAAAATAAACCATTAAGTATTGATTTCGAAATAACATACAAAGGAAAACAACTCGAAAGGGTGAATGATACCAAGTTTCTAGGAATCTAGCTAGATGATAAGCTGAATTGGGATAAACAAATGATCCCCTTACGAAAGAAAACTTTTTCACGAGCAGCAATACTCGTCCGATCCTCTGCCTGTGTGCCTCCTTCACTTCTCAGACTAGTATTACTTTCCTTAGTACAGCCTCACCTCACATATGGAATCATCTCATGGGGTACTTACTACTTGTCAAGATAACCTTGTTATCTTGACAGGTAGTACCTGATAACCAAGGTTGATTTTACAAAATGCAAAAAAAAAATCCCTTCAAACCTATTTTATCAAGCAAAGGGAAGCATGTACTTAGCTCAACGCCTAGCGCGCGTGATATGCTAGAAAAGATGATTTTAAGGGGTAATTTAGACGAACCTCCACTACATACAACGAAATCTGAAAATGCTGTTGGAAAAACATCCCTTCAATTAGAACCTTTCGAAAATTACTAATTCGCGAAAATAAAGGTTGGCGAGGATCAGTTAAGCGTTACGATGTTTTTATGGGGTGAGAGGAGAACACTGCGTGACTGTTATTTAAGGGTAACCATCCAATCCCCCCCCTCCCCCCCATCAACATCCCGGTAATCACAACGTGAGCGACCCTAGAAAATAATTTATTCCGGTGGTCAACCGTTGGTTGGCTAATGGAAAACTGCCAGGAATTCGGCTTAATCGTACCCCTTCTTCAATATATATTTATTTTCTCCTGGGATTCTTGTCACCATTCCATCAGGGAGAATATTCCGCCCCGTTTATTTTACGTATTCACTTTAGGACCATATATCAATTAGTGGTTTCCCACTGGTCACTCGTTTGGAGAGTGCCAAGTTAGACTGGTTCTCGGTTGGATTCACCTTCAATAACTGGAGGAATTTCTAAAGTCCTCTCCAATCAAGGGTGTCATTAGCCGACCACAGGCTGAGAGAGTATGATTTGCCGTAAATTATCCCGGGTTTTCAACTTGCATAACATGAACGTCGTTGCGAAAACAACTTCTACAGACGGAATACATACGGGCGTAAGTTATGCTTGGAAGCCGTCAATATCATAATAATAATTATTATTATTTCTCCCTGATAGCGATTCCTACCCTGTGAGAGGCATCAGTATCAAGTGCAAGGGTGGTTGTTATGTCCGGCTATTACTAGTATCGGTTGAGGAACTCTCTGACTGTCCTGCAGGTGTTCAGGATTTCGCCTTTCTGGAGTTCCTTGTAGGAGTTCTCCGGCAGGCCTATTGCTGATCGGCTCTTGTGTAGAGTCTTTTATATAAAAAAAATTCTTACGGGTACCGATACCAAGTGCATGGGTCAGTTGGTTGTGTCCAGTTACTAGTATTATTTTTATTACTGTTGATAGCGGAACTCACTGTCTTGCAGGTGTTCCGAATCGTGGCTTCCTGTTCCTGGAGTTCCATGTAAATATTCTCTGGGAGGCCTTTGGCACTATTTGGAGGCCCTTTGGCACCGTGCCAGTGGTTTGCGTAGTGATTGGCATGATCATTACTTGTTCTATATTGCTACCTTTTTTCGACTTCCTACCTTAGGTCTGTGTATTTTCTTAATCCTTTCCTCGCAGATTTTCTGGAAGCTATTGGTGTTGCGCACCGCTATGTCAATCAAATAGACAGTAGCGATTTCCTTCTTTTCGATGAGGGTCAGTTGTATGGAATCGTATTGTTCGATATTATGGCCACGTTCCAGTATAGATTACGAATAGCAGTCACTAGTAGGGCCTTGTGGTTTATAATTGTAATACGGGACACTTTCTTTGATCAACTGGTATTTTTGCGCTAGCTTCTGATGTATTATCCTGGCAACCTGATTGTGTCTGTGAGTATAATACGTCTGGGTAACCTTGCATCCGGCGAAAATATACTGAATTGTTTCTGCGATCAGTTGACATCTTCGGCATGTGTCACCTGTCACTCCGGGATCCTTGACGATATATTGCGAGAGTTCCCCGGTGCCTCCAGACAACAAACACTATGAAGTTCCCGGCGTTGATTACCTTGTCTTCGATGGCGAGCATGAATCTTTCGTTCTCGGGGAAGAGCTTCCCCATCGTGAGCAAAAATTGACTTTGTAGATCTTCACACTCCCTATCAGCTAGCTATAGAATAAGGAGTAGAAAGCCTTGCGGTAGACGATGTGGACCTTATATAGGTTGCGGCGATTCTTCCAATCTTGCTCCATAATGCATCATCAATAGTCAATTGCTCTTTGCGTTATTCGTTCCTCTGCTTACATCACATCTGCTGCTCAACCATAATGGCTGAGCAGTAGATGTGAATTTTGGAGATAGGCGATTTGTTCGTACTTCGCCGGGTTTCTAGAGTCTTTGTCCTTAGCTTTAAAATAGGCGATTCCTTGAGTAAGAGACTCTGTGACTGTGTCAGAGTACATTATTATCTGGGTAAACTTCTCTGCTATGTGATAGATTGTGTAGCTTTTGAACTTCTTGAAGCAGCTTGTGGATATAGTGATAGTAATGGCATATGATGTAAGAAAAGCAAGTTTATATAACAGCAGCCAAAAAAACCTATACAGTTCACCCACCCGTACTCTCCAAGAATCTGTCTATTTCTTCCATGAATTTATTCAACCCATCCACTTCCACAACAACAGATGGAAGCCTGTTCCAGCAATCAACAACTCCCGAGCTGAAGGCAAATTTACGCACATCTATCCTGCAACTGTTCTTCCTCAACTTGAATTTATGCTCCCACGTCTGTGTAGTTTCGACAAATGAAAGAATAACATTCAGTATTTACTCAATCTATTCAAGGCTTTAACACCCCAGTCAGATCTCCCCACACGTGCCTAGCGTTGAGACGCTACAATTAGCAAAACTGAAGCCTTTCTACGTAATATTACCCTTTTGTTAAATTCACCAAACTGCTTGCCTTTCTCTTCACCCTTTTCAGCAGATCTATATCCTTCATAAATTGAGGTCTCCAGACCTGTATACAATACTCTAGATGCGTCCTAACCATGGCTTTATTGAAAGGGACAATCACCTCCTTATCCCTGCTAGCAAAGTTTCTGCATATCATTAGTAAAACGCCATGGGCTGTACAGGCATCGTGTCTACACTGTTCAGAGAATTTCATATCTGACTGCACAATTACCAGCAGGTTGTTTTTTTTTTTTTTATTCTCCAATACCCTGAGTCTAGTACCACACAGTTGATACGTTATTCTGGGATTGCTCCTACCAATATGTAGTACCTTTCATTTGCCAATGTTAAACTTCCACTGCCATTTCTCAGCCAGTCGACTCAACTTTCCTAGACCTTGTAGCAGAAGCTCACTCAGATGACTGTTACCAACCATTGTATGAACTGTAAACTTAGATATTAAGCCTGATATATATTCTAATATTATTGATGAAAGAATATCAATATACATTGAAAGGACAGAATTCATGGGATACCTGGTTCCTGTGAAACGCGACGCTGCCAACCCTCCCGATAGTGTACGAACCCACCTCTTGGCAGGTGGGTTCGTAGGTACACTGCACTACTGCATTCACGTAGACGGTAATTCGATGTCATTATGGGGGAAAGTCGTGAGTTAATCGACTTTTAAAGAGGGATGAAAGTGGGTGCGTGACGCATGGGTCAGGAGGTGGTACATAAATTACACTATACCCGTTCGATAGTATCAAGAGTGTATCGGGAATACGTAATTTCTCGAATAGCATCTCATCATGGACAGCGCTGTGGGTGGATGAACGAGGGCGTCGACGTCTGTCTGGCATTGTTTCAGCCAATGGGAGAGCGACAGTGGCACAGATCACAGCCGACTTCAACGAGAGAGATGCCAGAAACGTTTCCCCCAAGACCATCACGCGATCATTAGCCGCAATAGCTTATGGGAGCCGCAGACCCACCAGAGTCCCATTGCTAACACCACGACACAGTACTACGCCTCAACTGGGAGAAAGAAATCGACACTGGAGCTCGGATGATTGGAGACAGCTCTCCTGGTCCGATGAGTCCCGTTTCCAGTTATTTCAAGCGGACGGGAGGGTGCATATCTGGCGGAAACCGCACGAAGCTATGCACCCGCCATGTCAACAAGGAACTGTTCGTGCAGTTGGACGGTCGGTAATGGTCTGGGTTCAACTGGAACACGTTGGGACCTCTGATACATGTATGTGCATCTCTGAACAGTCCAGGTTACGTGCCCATCCTTCCAGACCATCTGCATCCCTTCATGGTCATCGTGCACACATAGGGCAAGGGACTCTGCCAGCAAGACCATGCGCCTCCCCCACAGAGCAGTGGTGACTAGAACATGTTTCAAAGAGCATTCCACAGGTTTTACCACCATGGAATGTCCTACCTGTTCACTGGAGATGAACCCTATAGAGCATCTTTACGATGCTGTAGGAAGGTCCGTTCGAGTTTTGCATCCTCCACCCCAGAATGTAACGAAATTGTGGACATAGGTGCAGCAAGCATGGATGGAAATACCTTTGAAACGCATTTGTGAACTAGTGGACTGAATGCCTCGTCATGTGACTGCCTTTATAGGGGCAAAAGGTGTACCTACCCTATACGAGGTAGGTATCCCATGATTTCTGTCCACTCAGTGTACACCATCATCCATATCATTGTTTTCAATATTTAACAATATTGAAAACAACAATAGGCCCAGGGGAACTCCAGCAATAGCATTAGTAAACGAAGGGCAGTGCCCATTAATAACAACTCTCTGTCTTCTTCCACTGAACCGTCCCTTTATCCATAACAGTATCTATTCCTCGGTTTCGTCAGTTCTGGGATTTCCAAATCAACTGTTGTACTTCTTCCTTATGAATCTTCTGTTCTCTCATCTTGTACTTCTGTGGTTTTCTTTGCTGCTCCGCAAGTTACTGAGAACTCCTCGGGTGCCACTGGTCAGGGAGTCCGTTGCCCTCCTTCTCCTTTTTTTCAATGTTTTTGTAGAAGGCTCTCTGGTTTTTCTTCAAATATCTGGTTGTCTGTTTTCCTCCAAGCACGCTCCCTATATTGTCTAAGTTTCTCACTGAGTGCAAGGAGGTTCTTCTTGGAGCTGTGCAGGTATTCTTCGATTCTCTGATTATAGATCTCTTGTTTGCTGTTGATGTTGTCTTTCTTGAGGCTGGTCTTTACTTTTCTGATTCTTATTTCTGTTACCCCCATTAGTACTGGTTCAGTTGACCTATCTTCGCTCTTACCTCTTCCAACTTTTAATGTAGCCTCCTTTCCCGGGCTGGTGGTTGTCTTTGCGCTTTGTGTTCTGTTGGTCTCTGGTTTCCCTTCCATTCATTTTGCTGGCTGCTACAGCAGTGCAGTAAATGGCTGTGCGGATGGTATTTAGTGTTGCTTCTTTGTTGATGAGTTAATGCGGTATCATTAGCTGATTGAGGTGGTAAGTTACTTGCCATAGGGTCTTTTGGGTCTCTCTTTCGGTATGGTGTGGGTCTTAGTTGTGTCCATGCCCTCAAATTCTGCCACCGCCTTCTTCCACTCTTCTTCGATTCTGTATATCGCGACCTTGTATGTGTCCACTTTGGCTGCTCCGGGTTCTAATCCTTGTAATTGGTTGTCCTTCTCCAATTCTAATTTGTTTGTGCTCGTATTCTATTTCCTCTGTAATTGTTTCCACACATCCTGTTTGATTTTTTCAAAGATTGCAGGAGCTCTCAGGTTATTCATCACGATGGTCCTTCTCTAGTTTGATATTCACTGCTTGGTGACCTGAACCGTCGAGAACCGTTCCAACCTTTTGGTATGTAATTTCGTCCTGTACAATGTCATGCCGGTCTCTAGCTTCGTTACTTCGTAGTATGATGCATAATGAATGTATTCATTTCGAAGCGCCATTTCATTCTTTGCTTTTTCTTTATTCCTGGGTGGACATTAGGGTGGTTGGGCAGGTGGCACTTCCAGATGGTCTTTCCCTTCCCTTTTGGTAGTCATATAGGTAACAACGCCACTTGCTCCATTGTCTCCAACGTAAGTAATTTTATCCTGTGCCACACTCCATTCAGTATGTTCAATATTTCTACTTCCCATCTTCATCCAGCTATGGAGCTCAACCTGTTTAGTTTTAGCCCTTGCATCCAGTGGTAAGTTCTGTATGTATGTTCTTGTTGATATGGAGGTTTGATGGCGCATAAGCTACTTTGGCCTTAATGCAATGTATGTTCTGCTACTGGTTTTGGAAGAGAGTGGCACCTGTTATTGGTCAAGAGCGGGAGTGCAGTAGCACACACTCAGTAGACCGGGGTTCATGCCCCTGACTGCTAAATACGGTCGATCTGTCAACCCGCACTGGACCAGCGTGGTAGATTATGGTCCATTTCCCTCAACATGAATTGTTGAGGAGGCTTCCATCCTGCAGTGGGTTGATAATGGCTGCAGTTTACCTTTTTTTTTTTTCCTTTTTTTGGTAGTAGAAGGGAGTAGGTTCTCTATGTTCTGTTATTGGAAGAGAGTGGCACCAGATGGGTCACTCTCTTCCTCAACCATTTCTCAAACCTTTGGGTTGGTAGGTCCGATGAAGCGACTTTAGCGATTTCCTCCTAGCGTTATTTATCCTGGTCGGCATTCGAATCCACGTGCATGATATTGTTGGTCCGGCGTGGTAATCAATGGGCTAATTTCCCTCCTCATTATTATTATTAGTTATCTTTCATTTCTTTATGGGGTTTGTTTTCCATTCCACAGGCACTACTAATACACCTGTGGGGATGTTGTTATGTCCTATTACTATTATTGGTGTGTCGAAGAAGTCTCTGAATTTCCTATAGGTGTTCAGGATTACATCTTTCTAAAGTTCTTTTTACGTGTTTTCCTACTGATCTCTTATGTAGCATCTTTGGCACCATTCTGGTGGTTGACAGCATAATTGGGACAGTCGTTACTTGTTCCATACGCCACATCTCTCTGATTTCCTGATTTTTCTTTCCTGGTGTGTGTGTGTGTATTCTGTAGGTTGCTAGCGTTGGGTACCGCTTTGTCGATCAAGTAAGCAGCCATTACCTTCTTGTCGATGAGGGTTATTTATACTCTGGTGTGCGGGATTATTTTGTCCGTTATTACCCCCAGGGGCTCACATCTGGTGAGTATGGGCTTGGCACACCCAGGGTCTTGAGCTGGGTATCATCATTCTTCTCTTTCTTGGTGATTCCCTTCTCTCTCTCTCTCTCTCTCTCTCTCTCTCTCTCTCTCTCTCTCTCTCTCTCTCTCTCTCTCTCTCTCTCTCTCTCTCAGGGGTTACTCAGAATTTTTTTTTGTTTGTTTGTTTGTTTGGCTGGTGCAGCAAAAGCCTCAGGCTTCCTTGCACCATATGGCTAATAATAATAATAATAATAATAATAGCATGGTCCCATTATAGCTTGTGATATCTAGTCTGCTGTTCGTATTGTTGATACACCATGGGCAAGATAATTTATGTAAGTCACTGTGAATGTGTTATGATAGTCGACGCTAGACGTAACTTCTTGAATATTGCTGAAACTGAAACTCTGTATCGAAATTCTTCCAATAATCAAATAACTGGCAGTCAACGGCGATCTTATGGTGGGCAATTAATGTGAGAAAACTCAACGGAGGCTGATAAGATTTGTGAAGGTTAAGGTACAAGGTTAAGGTATTGATTACAAAAAGGTTAAATGTCAGTGAAATATTAACTCACTACAACAGTGACAACCAAAGAGGCATTTCAGAACGCACAACCCGTCGTACCTTGTCATGGATGGGATATCGCAGCCGGAATGACTGAAGCTGGTTCCATTCTGCCAGCAAAAAACTAAGAAGTTAGGGTTACTACGAGCTGAGCACCAAAACTGGAGAGTGGAGGAGGAACATGTTGCCACGTCTGAAGATTCCAGTTTCCTGCTGTTTCACGTTGATTCGAAAACCAGAATATACCGAAATGAGCACGATTCCATGGACTTATCATGTTTTCCGTATTTTAGTCTTCCGATCAGCGTGAAATAGCATGAACGGGAATATGTCAAACCAGGCAACGTTTTTCTAATCCTTCTTTGTCCCTGTTCCTGGGCCCACTATAACTGTTCTCCTTATAATAATGTGGGGTTTGTTTTCTTGGTGCACATTCAGTCCCTTGATAACACTGGAGCAACCTTTGGATATCTGATGCAAATCGTCAAGGCTCAAGATGTCAATCCATATGCATACTTCATGGCTGAAGATGCAAATCCAGATGCAGACCATCATGGCTGAAATATATCCGCCTACGAATGGGTTCTTCAGCAGTATAATGTGCGATGACACAAGGCCAGAATGAATATTATACACAACTGGTGGAGCAATATGGCCTTAGTCGCTAATGCTCCTAAAAACCAAATAACAAACAAACATACACAACTGGTTCCAGAAAATTGAGAGTGCATTCAGTCTGTTGTGGTTTCTTTTCCAATCACTAGATCTCAATCCAAATGAGCACTTGTGGGATGAAGTAGGAAGAGCTCTTCAAAGATCCGCAACCATTCAATTATTAACAAGTCTGGAAAGCATTTGAGTCAACCTGTCCAGCATCCCTGTGGTCTGCTGTGAATACTTATTTGAGTCCATGGCAGGGCGAATCTGTGTTCAATGATTAACCACCTTCTGCCCTAGATGAAAGGTCCGATAAATCACTGATAATTTCATGTGCCTTTGTCACCGTAATTTTTGCACTTCATGCAGAAGTACAAAAATGCTTGCCTTCATGCTTGTCTATATCAATCTCCAAGTCCATCTCGTCATTGAGATGTACTTAGGGACTCTAATGTACAAATTTCCTTAGGGTTATTATTACGCAGGTGCAGGACCTCATGTTTAGCAGCATTAAATCCTTATTTACAAGAACGGAATGTAGAAGCTCATCTGCATGAATTAAAAATAATTATTGATAATTAAAGGTAGTGGTCTACCTTTCATTCTTGTATATAACGTTACCTGCATGTGGAAGGGTGCACTTCAAAACTCTTTTCAAATTTTTGGTGAAGGAATATTAAAGACAGAGATATTCGCCGTATACTTGCAATACTGTTCGGAAATGATGCGCTGCAGAAAACACACATGCACGAGAGGAACACTACACGCAAGAACAGCTGTGAGATGGCGGGAAATCCACCTCAGTGCAGTACGTCTGCAAACAGCAACCAATCCCTTGAATATTAGCAAATTTGAGAAGCATATTCTGGATAACCGCTCCATTTTTTTGTGTGCAGTCTCTCAAAAAGTGAGCATCGGTGTCTGTATTTAAGAATAAAAGGTTAAGAAACGAATCATTCTTCTTCATGATATCGTTCAGCCACGGACCTCCAATAAGATAGCTACCCTGCTCAACACTCAAGGCTGGAAGATCCTGGACAACCACTTCTTCCCTCATAGTTCAAATCCTTGGTGAATTACAATTCAAATATTGTATCTGAAGTGTAATTTTATCATAAAGTCGACTATCCTAAATAAATATGTTAAACCCTGTTAAAAAAATCTTAACATCAATTCGTTTAACAATATTGGGCTTAATAATGTACTGTCTTTTAAAAATGCAACTTTAATTATAAAATGTAATATAGATCAGCAATATTAAATAATTATATCAACGTGCACGATATGTCTTTTTGAAATTTCTCCAACTTCTATTTCGGCTACACCAGAAATATTTAAACATACCGCTTGTAAATCACCGAAACTGGGAGAAGCTAAATCGATTTGACAAAAACAATCAAACAAAAAAACAATAAAAAAAATCCGACAGACGCATGTTGTTTGTCGTTTTCCCCTTTTGTTTTGGATTCAGCATTTTGTGCGGCGTTAAAAGTGGAGGGGAGAACACATTCTATAAAAACCTGGTACACGTGTGTTTGGCGGAATGAAAATATTTTCAGACAGATAAAGTTCTTTTGTCTCAGGCCAGTCCACCAGCTTTGACATCCTGCAACACTAAAGCTGTGGAAAGCACATCCTGATTTTATTACGGGAGTCGTGTAGGGGAGGTAGCGACGCGAGAAGAGTGATGTTTGCTTGCATGAAATAAAACAACAGAATTCGCACCGCGCGCATTTTATTTGATGCGATCTGTGCTCTTCTTCTTGCAGGAATTAGACGAAGGTTAATTAAAAACAAGTTACGGGAATAAATTCGCTGGCGACTTCGCCTGATAGAGATTAACGTTTTGCGATGTGAATAAATGAGATTGAAGGCAATTTATTCGAATAGAATCGGTGCTAATGAATGCACGCTTAACAATTAATCGACACTCGAAAGTAAACAATAGTCAGCGTCATTGTTACAGCCCAAGCTAAGCAACAGCTGAAATCCTTGAACATAAGCAAAGAAGTTCAGCAGAAACATTGCAACGAACAAACGTAAACTTATAGTTTCCAGATCCGATAGTTATGTCGACTTTGCCACAATACAAAATTACGAAACAATAGGCTCGGAAACAATAGAGATTAAGCAACAATGTGTTTTTCAACAATAGAAAATTAAGACGCAATATGCTCTGCAACAATAGAAAATTAAGTACTCTGAAACTATAGAAACTGAGCAACAATATATTTTAAATGATAGAAATGAAACAACAATATCTTTTAAATAATGGAAATTATTTTGAAACAACAATATGCTTTACAACGACAGCAATTGAACAAAGTAAAAAAGGCCTACGTGCTCTGGATTCATTACGAAAACTTTTTTATTTTTTATTAAAAAAATAAAAAAAATAAAAATTATTTTTTTATTTTTTTTATTAAAAAAAAAAAAAAAAAAAAATCACACAGTCAACCCGTAATCACCTCCGTGCCTCCGGGTGTCAGATCCCACGGTTTTACGGCCTGCCGAAGGTGCACAAAGAAGACACACCACTAAGACCAATTGTATCCTGCTGTGGATCACCGACTTACGAGCTGTCCAAGTTTGTCTCGAGACTTCTTTCTCCTCTAGTTGGCAAGACCACCTACACCGGCTCCAACAGTGTTGAGTTCATAGAAAGGATCCACTCTTTATCCATCTCACAAGATCAGGTCATGGCTTCGTTCGATGTAATATCACTATTTACCTCCATCCCAGTTGAACTTGCCATCTCTTGCGCAAAACAACTCTTGGACAACGATGATACCCTTAGCGACAGAACTAGGCTGACGCCTGATGACATTTCCGCCGCCCTCAGACTGTGCTTAACAGGGGGTGCAATCATGTTTAACGACTCCATCTACCAGCAGATACATGGCACAGCCATGGGTTCCTCTATCAGCTCTGTCACAGCAAATTTCGTGATGGAGGAGTTAGAGGGACGTGCGTTTACACACGCGCCAGATCACATCGCCTTTTGGTGTCGCTATGTAGACGATGTGTTCGTTGTCATCCCTAGAGACTCAGGTCAACGACTCCTAACCCACCTCAACTCACTATCGCCCTTCATAAAGTTTACGATTGAGCTAGAGTCGAACAACTCTATACCATACCTAGATACACTTGTCCGGCGCGAAGGCACATGCTTGAAGACGGCAGTTTATCGCAAACCTATGTGTGCTGGCCAATTTACCAACTTCCGGTCAGCACACATGCGGGGCCACCTCCTCTCCACTGCCCGAACCTTGCTAACTCGCGCCTGGACACACTCCAGCTCCGCAGATGAAAGACGCAAAGAGATCACCAGAGTCAAAGTAGACCTTACGAGGTGTGGCTATCCCATCGACGTCCTTGACAGGTGTGATCTAGAGGCACGCGACAACGTGACGACCAACAGCAACGCCAACAGGGACGAGTCATCCACGAGGGCATTTATCCCATACTACCCCAACCTGTCACAACAGATCGGTAGAATTCTAAAATCATATGGGATAAAGTGCATCCAGCTCCCAGGCAAGAAACTGCGTTCTCTTATCTCCAACGTAAAAACACCCGTCCCCACTCTTCTACAGAGCGGTTTGGTCTACCGCATCTCTTGCCGTGACTGCACCAGCTGCTACTTTGGAGAGACTGGACGTCGACTCGAGAAACGTCTCTCAGAACATAAAAGGGCGATCCGCTTGGCAGATATAAAACACTCAGCTATCGCCGAGCATGTCTGGACAACCCGCCACGACATCGACCCACACCGCGATGTCGTGGTTGTGGACAGGTCCCACCATTACCTAAAGCGCACCTGGTTGGAATCGTTAAATATAAAATGCTCGGATGCCTCCTTGAACAGGAACAGTGGTTGCCAAGTTAACCCCATCACAGAGGCAGTAATTCTATCCATAGACAAACGCTGGCCACGTCACCACGATATGTCACAGCCACAAGCATCAAACAATTAACCACGCGCCTCACGCACCATCCTGGCAGTGCACATCTCTATTCCAACTGCCATTCATGTATTCAATCTGAAGAAGGCTGCCTCCCAGCCGAAAGCTCATTAGTTGTATTTACAGTTTTGCTCTGAGCAACAAAAATAAAAAAGTTTTCGTAATTGAACAAGCTTTCAGATAACATAAAGTGTGCGATAATGCGCTTTTCAACAATAAAAATTAGGCAATAATAGAAATTGAGCAAAAATATGCTTTACAACAATAGAAATTGAACAAAAATATGCTTTTCAACAATAAAAATTTAGCAACAACATGCTTTGCAACAATAGTCATTGAGCAATGAAATGCTTTGTAACCAATAAAAATTGAGCAAAATATTCTTTGAAACAACAGAAATGGCGTAGCCGAGTGGTCAGGAGCGCGGGTGCAATAGCACACGATCTTTGAGTTGACCGGAGTTGAAGTCCGTGACTGCTAAATACGATTTACAATTTGTATTGATTGATTTATTATAAACTCCACTGACATGGTGGTCCTGCCGCAGTATAAACAAGAGATTTTTTTAAATTGAGTAACAATATGCTTTTCAACAATTGAAACAAACAACAATATAATTTGCAACAACAGCAATTAAACAAGCTTTGAGACAACAGACACTGTGCAACAATATTCTTTAAAGCAATAAAAAAATTAGGCAACACTAGAAATTAAACAAAAATATGCTTTACCACAATAAAAATTTAGCAACAACATACTTTGCAACGATAGTCATTGAGCAATGAAATGCTTTGCAGCCAATGAAAATTGAGCTTTCAACAATCCAAGTTCAGCAGAAATATGGTCTACAACAATTAAATTGGCCAACAATATCCTTTACAACATGAGCTGAGCAACAATATCTTTACAACAATTAAAGTTGAAGAAAAATTTAAAACGTGCAAATGATTGACGGCTTTCTGAAACAATTAACACTGAATGAAAATTAATCCTCTGTAGAAATCGAAGCTGGGTAACAATTAACATGTTGAAAAATATAAATCTTAGTTTTTTCTTTGGAACTTGTTGATATCGTAACTTTAAACTTTAAAAAAGTATTATAGATAAACAATGAAATGAAAGAAGTTGAACGATATATATATATATATATATATATATATATATATATAACAGATTAATTAATAAATAAACAATTGTTTAAAATAAATTGAGTGAATTAAAAAAAAATAAATTATGCTTTATAAATATTAAACTTGCTTTAAAATAAATTAACAAATTGATAAATAAAAATTATTAAAAAGTAAATTTGCTAAATAATTGGCCAATAATAAAATTTTAATAAATTAATTTAGAAATTCATAATATTTGATTTGACTGAAAGTTCGGTTCACCGTCTAGTGTGGTAAACAAAATTACATTTTCATTAGAATGAGAGGGGCATTTTTAGGCAGCGAAATAAAGTGCCTGCTTCTTTATGCGAATAAGTTGGCCTATAATTAATTGGCGCCCTAAATTTTCAGTAACGGCCGAAATTATTCGCAATTGGCCAAAAGGTAATCACTTTTAATGAAGGAACACAAAATATTCCAAGCCAATAACTGCGAGAAGTTTGTGACATCTCTCTGGTAACATTATTAATTATTCCAGAGAAAGAATTTGGTACGCACTGCTAAAGTTTCACCATTAATAGCTAGACGGAAGCTTCGAGAGTCTGCTTGTGCAACATTATATGGTTATAAACATGGAGGTGGAATCATTTACACGTGATATATACGTACGTTTCATCAGCTTTGCAATTCTAATTGCTTTTCTTCGGGTAACAATTGTGCTTAAATCTATAAAACAGCTTTAATATATTATAAATATCTCTTCGCGTGTTAGCCATACACGTCGGACCTCCAAATATCTAGATGGATGGTCAAATGGGGCGATAATAAAACTTAATATCTGGAAGTTTTTGTTTATCTTTTGAAGGGAAATCGATGATAACGGTATAAGACACAATATTAATTTCCTTTCACTACTAGAGGGCGCAATAGATCGTGACCAACGTTATTTCGACGTAAAATTCTCTATAATGTAATATTAAAAGACCAGAAGGAAAAAAAACTTTTAAGTTACTTACACATCTATTGGTGTATTCTGGTAATTTCTGGAATATTTGACGTTTACATCGCCAACACGAACAAAGTACAAACACACGCACCACTAGTAAATTAAATAAAAGGATTTGTGCGCTCTGGGTGCGATATTATTTGCTATGTTATGTAACAGAACCACACAGAAGAATTCCATTTCTCAAAAATTGAAAGTGGGATTTATTTCGTTTGAGATGGAGATAGCGCTGTCCGAAGGAGCGAAAGAGGAAGATAAAGACTGTGATTGTTGTAAAAGAGTCACGCCCTTTGAGATTCCAACAAAAGTGCAGAGTCAGACGACATTTAGAACATGTACATTCTCCGTAGGACCCCAGGAGGACTTAATGGGAAAAACAAACATTGCACTTTGTTGAGTGGAGAGCGAAAAAAAAAGAGGAAAAAAAAAAAACTGTTTTCATTCGATTCTGGGATTGTTAGTCACATCCAAGAAGACAATGTTGACGCTAGATAAAATGTTGTTTTTGCAAATTCTCTTGTCGCTTCTGTAGATATAAATAATGCTCTGCTCTTCTCAGTTATTGTTTTACTTGAAAAAAAATGTTGAAACAGAATTATTCACTTAGAATTCGACTTTCACGGGGAGGGGGAGTTGCCTTTTTTATTTTTCTTTTAAAAAATAAAAGTGAACGTTCAGAAATGGTATAAATCGAAGACAAAAAAAAAAAAAAAAAAAAAAACAGGAATCTTTGAAAAGAAAATAATTAGGTGTTAATATAATTATGATAATTTTTATCTGCGATGATGTTTAATCAAAATGTCACAGAATAACACTTTTTGTTAGGAAAAAAGCATTTTTTTTTAATATTCACTTAAACAGTTTCGAACTGCGTCAGGAATTCCCTGACGCAGTTTGAAACTGTGAATCTTCACTGCTTGGTTCCAGGCACTATGTCCTGCCCTGCCAGTGGCCATGGATTCGCAGAAGGCCTGTAAAATACACTGCTCGACAAAATTAACAGAACAAATAGAAAACGTGATGTAACTCGTGCAGCTTGCGATGGAGCGGGACAAAATTTGGTATGGTGGTGTACCTCAGAATAACGATGAAATGTTGAGATGGGGGAAACTTCGGATAGGTATAAGGGACATTTATAGGGGTTTTACAAGAACTAACACAAGGGTCACACTACAGAAGTCGATATAAGCTGCTCGAAAATATAGTCACATGACACAAGTACGGCATATGATCCCACCAATGGCTAAACAGGCCTGACAGCGGTGAACCATGCTCGATGTAAGGGCGTCAATAAGATTCTGTGGTAACAAATCCCATTCTCCCACCAGCGCGCACCTTAGCTCATCAAGTGACCGAGGAGTTGGCTGTCGGCGTGCAACGTATGTTCGATGGGATTAAATCTACTGATCGTGCTGGCCACTGCAGTCTTAAATATCTTAATATCTTTATTGCAGGCAGTGATTGGTTACATGATTGCCTGATGCAATAATACTCACAACAGCGCAATGCTAGAGGTTTAACATGAAATAACTAATACAGGAAAGATTACATAAAACATATATTCGAACATAAAATGTATAATTACATATTTTACATTTAAAATTGATATTAACATGGAAATGAAAACACATGGAAAGCGATGAAAAGACGATGGCGGTCACTCGGTTGAAGACGAAAGCTGTTCCCTGATGATGCACCTTCTGCATAATTTGTACTCTATGAACTTTTTGAAATCCACATCCATCTCCTGGACGTTATGGAGCATTTCCCTGGGCAGGAATCCCCTATCCTGAGCCTCCACGCCACAGACTGCAGAGAGCGGAGGGCTCTTAAGGGTTTCGGGGGGGGGGATCCTTCAATTGCACATCTGTCAAAAATTTGGCGTATCGACTTCACCCGCTATCATTTTAATTGACACGAGCAAGCGGAGGGCGAATATCCGTTTGGAGACTTTTCTGTAATTTAGAAGGTGAGTGTATCTGAAGTATGTGTGTGTGAGTGGTGGCAGTTGATGCTTGAAAAGGACCCACCGAAGAAGCCAGTACTCATCGGTTGCAATGGTTTTTAGCGTCGTTTTCGTTGCCGACGTCCAGATTTCTGAACCCTAGGTGATGGCTGGCTGCAGAAACCGGTATATGTATAGGAGCGTGTACCCAGGCTCTGTGACATGAAGTTGTTGTTTGGCAAGCCATCTTAATCTGCAGATCTTGTTGTGAATGTCTGCAACATGGTGTTTGAAACTGAGTTTAGGGTCGAATATAACGCCGAGATCTTTGTGATTGGTGACTGGGGTGATGGGGTTTCCGTGGATTTCCAGGTTTAGTTGCGTTGGGTTTGATTTGAGTGATAACACTATTTGTGCAGATTTGTTTGGATTTATCTTCAGTTTCAAGATATTTCTCTACCACTTGAGCTCTATGTACAGTGGCGTTGTCATGCATGAAAAGAAAACTGGGACTACCGCACCCCTAAAAATTTGCACATAGGGTTCTAGGAGCTGTTCTTGGAAACTCTGCGCAGTTATTGTACCCTAGGCAAAAACTTGAAGAGGGGTGCGACCGTTGATCATTATTCTGCCCCACATAACAACGCCGCCTCCAACCTGTGTCCATTTCTCCGATGGTGTAAGGATGGTACCGCATTCTTCTTTGTCTCCAAATAAAATAACATCTAGAATTTGTTCATAGGCTAAAACGGAACCCGTCAGAGAACAGAACTGTACTCAATTTTGGCTCGCTTCATCGCAAGCTGCACGAGCCACACCACGTGTTCTGTCAATTTTGTCGAGCGAGCAGTGTAGCTATTTATTCAGTATCGACATTTGAGATTCCGGCAGTTAGTTTATAATAAACAAGCAGTTAGGTACTCTTTTTTTTTTTAATTTTCAGTTTCATTGTACATTATTTTAATCAGGTACATAATAATAATTATTTATTTTTATATTTCATATTTTTAAATCTAAACTAATAACTGTATATGTTGTTATTAGATACTGTTTAGAATATGCGCTGAGAATACTGAAGCCGTGTGGTGATATTAAATATAACCACGGGGATTATATTAAATATAACCTTGTTTTCCTATATGCCATTTCATTTTATAAACCGTAAACTTTACTTTGACCCGGAAGCCCATTTCATGTTTCAAAGCGAAGTAAGCTTTCAGACTCAGAAAACTGTCTATGCGAACTGTTCCCCTTGTGCAGATATGGCTTATTTGATGTAGTGTGGACTAATGAATCGAGGAGTGAATCCACCGAATTATAGAGTGCGTATTTATTGACAATAATACACGAATTGCAAAACTTATTCCAGTATATAATCGGGTCTATAGAGAAATACGCTACTCCCAATAAGGCGGGCGTGCAGCTGATTGATAAATTCACACAAACAAAGTTTTAATCAGTTACACAGTGTTTTACTTTGCAATAAGAGTGAAATATTGGGTGATGACAGTTCAAGTGAATTCCCGGATGTCTACAAGTGTTTCTGCGTCAATTATGCTGGGTCCACAGTTTACTGCAACTATATGTGCCTCATAATTCGCGATTGTTAGCGATGCACAAGTGTAGCAATACTGGCATACTGATGATGACAATTGAGATGACCCCTTAGGGACTAAGATGTTATACTGTCATGTAATCCCCTTAACAATAATTACCTTAAAATAATGAACGGGCAATTATGGATGGAACACAAGACTAAATCACAGGTTGAAGCAATCGTTGATGCCTGAGAGATGAGGGAAAAGAGAATTGAAATGTCCGAATTCTTTCGTCGTAACGGAATCTCTAAAAGTGTCTTAAGAGACCTTTTAGCCGTCTCTCCACTTTTATTTGTGTGATAAAATCACTTATAGCTTGCATATTCAGCTTTGTATAAAATTGTATTTTATATTCATTTTGTGTTTGTTTATCTAGCGTTACCCTAGTAGTGTGATGGAGGTATCAAGGGGGGGGGTGGAGGGAAGGGATTGTGTACAGACTGGTATACAACCTCTGTCACTGGCTGAGAGAGATAAAAAGTAAATAAGTATTTCCAGAGATAAATAAAGATAAAAACAAGCACCATCAGTTATAAATTCACCTGCTGGTAGACGTATCTTTAGGATCTCTGACTTTTAATTATAAAAACTATTTTGCACTCTTAAACACGACATAACCTCCACAGTCGAAACAGTGTGGTGGAGAATAAAACCGAAGGTCCCAGAAAACTATCTCTCTCCCTTAAAAATAAAAGCGTTATACTACCTTTATGTGGAAATTACTGTGTTATATATTTAATTCCAATTATATGACATAATTTAAAGGTATTTTATGTTCTCTGATATTTATAAAGCTATTCAGGAGCCCTTCTAAAAATGCGGGACCTGAAAGGGCCTTCTACTATGCCATTGAGTCAAAAATTATAGCGCCATTATTATTATCCAGAAACACATCATAAAACGGTGAGCACCTGAAACTTAAGTCCACTTTGCAACTACCAGACAAAGCACCCGAACTTGCAACTGTTCAGCGTATTCTTGGACATACATAGTCTCCTGCCATTTACCGGCAGCTCCCCAAAACTGGAGTGGTGTTGTACGGTGGCGCTGGCATTCCGCGAGTTAAATGATCAGTCTTGAACAACGAATGCAATTATATTCAGACAAAGGGATGGAGTTGGCAGGAAATCAGATGAAATCAAAAATAAGGAAGTAACAAATATAAATTTAATCAATAAATGAGAAAGATAAGAATGTGAAAATAGATAAGAAAGATAAAGAAATCGTAGGATAGTTATATAAAAGAGAGAGGCACAGAGACAGAAAGAGAGAGAGATAACAGAATAGAATAGAGACAGAGGTAATCTCTACTGATTGACGATTTTCTTGGCAAGTATTTGTAATTCTGAAGACAAGTGAGCCGCCACGTATGGCAATCCCTGGGTGTTAACCCCTTCCATTTTTCGCTGTTCACTTTGTTATCGTCTTCCCTACGTTCATCTTGTGAATGCCATTAACATGGATCACTCTCGAGAGCCTCTTTTATCTTCTACCTCATCATAAGTCCACCAGTTATTGATTGCCTTAAGTGTGATTTTTTTTGTAATTTTCTCAAAGAAGTTTTTCCCATCTCAGTATTTCCGAAGACATGCACAGAAGATGTTAAAAATTGTTTTCTCTTCTCCTCACCATTTTTCGATATATATTCGCTAGTTCGCAACTCTGCAGCGTTGTACATACTCGTAAAGTTGATTCTTTTTTACATGTGTATGTGTAGGGGGGTCTCCCTATGATCGAACAAAAATATTGAATCTAACCACCATTATTACAAGTGTTCTGTTATTTCTCCAAACTTGTCTCACTTAACTATATCATTGTCTATATCAGAGAAATTAAGTAAATATGTTGAAAAATTGTTTAAAATCCGGAATGGTTGTGAAACAAAACAAAAAGCCTCACTTAATTTCAAATATAATTCTGAAATTAAGTGAGATGGCTTTGATGTCAATGGTTGGAAGTCTGGACTCACGCAACCTTTGAAAAATAGCTCCGTCTTCGGATTTTCTTCCATCCAAAGTCTGTGCTTTTAATGGATTAGGTAATGGAGCATTCTCCTGACGAGTTGCAGGTTCATAGGTAACTTCAGTGGATATTATATTGCATGTTTCGACTTTTGAATCCGATTATCAAACAGAAGTGCAATCAATAGAAGGATCACTAACCGGCCATTTTATTGAGACCATAACCTAATAGCGTGTTGAGTCACCTTTCGCTCGGATTGTGATCTCATATCCGGATGTCTTACATACATTAAAGAGCACATGATTGAGTTAATTATCTTAGAATTGCATACGGACGTGCAGGTTCTCATCAATCCTAAAAAAAAGGCCAGACAGCGTAAATTTGTTCTTTGGATACTCCTTAAACTAAACCAGTACAAAATAGCAACAGGCAATCATTTTATACAAGTGCTGTGACATTGGATTCTGTTGCATGACTTGACATTACTTTGCTGACAGTATGCGCAAAATATATCATTCTTCCATGGAATTATAAATGTTATATTTGAAAATTTGGTACGTGTTAAAAAATCATTACCAATCAGAATATTCGAATTCATCTTAATAATTTAACTTAGGGCATAACCTCTGTAATTCCTTCTCCTAACTTTCTCGCTGCAATCATTTTATTCCTTCATTTTGCATTTTATCTTAATCACCCTGCAATGATACACTGCAAGCTAGGTTTCTTTTTTCAATCCTTTTCAGCCATCAATCGATTGAATTCTATTTATTTCTACTTTTTCTCTGCATTCCAGCTTGAGTGTTGTCTGGTGCTAAACTTCCCCATACATGCCTTTCTTAATGCTGACATCTTGCACCCTATCACCTTTAATTACAATTGATCACTAAGAAACGTCTCTGTCATTCAGTTATTTCCCGCTAGGTAGCGCCTGTTTTCGCGACTTCTTCAAAGTTCGCTACTTTTATTCTTGGATTAAAGAAACCAATATTCGAAAGTAAAATATTCATATAAATAAATATGTATTTATAAAACTTAAATCACATCGAATTACCTTAGAAATGCTAAACTGATTAGCCTGTAGTTAGTACTGAAAAATAACTATAGAATCGGATTATATAAGAAACAAGGCTAAAACATTTGTTAAAGATATGGCATTGACTGCCTGCCTATATCAGAATAAGTTTTTCTAGTTGTGAAAGCTTAGTGCCGTAGCATGCACGTTCGAAATTACATACACATTGTATATGCATCTGCACGATCTACAAATATATCAAAGGTACTCGTAAATATGAATCAGACGATTTATTAAAGTAATTATGAGTTAATCCAGATTAGCAAATTCCAAAAATAGTCAGTTGAACGAATAATTTGATATAAAGCCAAGTTCTCTATACAATCGAGGAAGTTATGTTATTTATTTATACATAAATAATGAATATGTGATATAATTTCACCACATGTTTTAGAAAATATGTAAACGAGGGAAAATCTGCGAGTAAATACGGAATATCCTCAAAGATAACGATATACAAATATTGTTGGCTTAACTGGTGTACACGGATTGTTGAGCTATAGTCAAGTTCGCTAGTAAGTTTTGAAGACGCCACCGCGCAGTAATACTATTCTTTCAGAGTCGGAAATAGATTTTCGTATGCAAGAGAGGAAACATGTAAGGCTGTTAGGCCTGGAACTTATGTGGTTCTTGTCGGGTCGCTTGGCATTAAGAAGGGACTGATGAGTGTCTTGCGACCGGCTATAAAAGTGTCCAGTTAATCACCCAATCTCCCGAGTAGAACACTAATTGCTCCTAAAGTAGTCGCGTACATCAGATGGAAGAGTTCTCCTGCTCCAACTAAGAGCCTCTACTAGCAGCTTAATATTGACCCATGCTTAGTTTTTCCCATAAGAGTTCTCATAAATACTTTTATGTTAGCATCATTTGTTCTCTGTGCACGCCCAGAGTGCAAGAAAAAAAATAAAGTAAAAAAAATAAACAAACTTGGGCCGCTAGAAAACCCATCTACAGTTTTACCAACCAGATCTGCGTTAGCAAAAACAAAGAGTAAAACACATCCTAAAATAAACAGCAAAATTTCATCGAAAACGTGATTTATCTCAAGTTGAACATAGAAATTTAACGGCTTCGAGAAAAAAATCGAAGTTCAACTAAGATGTTCTAGTTGGAACAATCAACAACGAGCTGGATGTTCATCGAATGGAAAGATCAGCTGCTGTATAGGATATAATTGAGACGATGGGCAGAAAGCGAAGACAGCGAAAGAAAAATTAAACATGCAGAGGGATAGAGAGGAAATAAAAGAGAGAAGGAGACAGAGATGGAAAAGAGCAACAGAAAGCAAACAGAGTAGGACGAAGAGAGAAATAGAAAGAAGCAGATGAAAAGTAAAGATAGAAAATAATAGAGAAGCAAAAGAGCAAGAAAGAGAGAGAATGAAGACAGAGAAAAAAATAAAATAAAATGTGTATTAAGAAAAAGGGGTTAATATAGGAATAGCAGATGGGATGGGAATATATTCGGAAACAGGAAAAAAATAATCGTATGGCTTATCTGTCAGTAAAATGCGTGCATTCTGTTTATAACTGTCTCTTAAATATTAGTAAATAAGAATGGTTCCTGCCCTTCCTTATCTGTTGGCCTCTCTCCAAACTACTTGCAAGTCGTTCACTCTGTAAGCTGGTCCATCCCTCCAAATTTCAGCTGTTTTCTTCGAATAATTGCGTTATGTTAAAGGAAAATCACTTTAAACAAAAAGCTATTTCTCTGTAGATTCCATTGTGGCGAACGTGTCCCATGAATTTGATCTCTTTGAAGTTATTTCATCACCAAATAGCCTTATGAGTGTGTCCTAATATATGTTGAAGGACAGGACAGATGTATACTTTTGTTAAACAGAAAAGAAAATATTCCAAAGCCGAACATCAGCCAATGACAACACCTACAAATAAGCATGAGATAAAAAATAAAAAAACAGTTAGGATACCTAAAAATAAAATTTTAAAAATGACACACCAAATCATTTTCTCAGTTCGCTGTGGAATTTTTTTTTTTTTTTTGGAATTTCAGAAAGTACTGCCTTGAGGCATCAAGATATCATGTCCGTAAATTGCGTGCATTTAAAGACCTTAAATACCTCGTTTAGTATTACCCTATTTTTAGGCTTGCTTCTTTTAGTATTAGAATGGCTAAAAGATTTTAAGAAGCGAATTTTTTTTTGAAAAGAGAAAAAAGGCACTAACCCCTCTCTTCATAAAAGGTTAACATTAGCATCATTATTAATAAATATTAATAAATGAAGTAGGTTGTTCAGACAGCTCATGGGACTTTGTTAAGAATACACAGGAATTTTTTTCAGCCGAGACAAAAAGGGGATTATCCCTTTGAATAAAACAATGGTTGGGATACATCTTTTCGTGCACAGAGTTTTGGAAACCTCATTTTAGGAAGGATGTGGATCTGTTCAAACAAATGCAGAGAACGCAACAAGTATTAATTAATAATAATATTAGCATTATTAGTAGCAAAATTACGCAAGGAAGCAAGATTATATCAACTAAAAAAAAACGCACACTATCCACTTCATTTGCCCATCCCGTCTAATAAAAATAATACTTTTTGAAATTCATTCAAACTACCCACTTACACACCAGACGAATGTTTATTCCAACATCAGTTATTCCCTAGCTGAAAGAAAATTTTTAGTCTTAAATACGCCAAACAGATCTTCTTGCAGGTATCTAGTTTCAAGATAACAGTAAGTTACAGAATTCTATTCTTTGTCGATAAGGGTACCCGTTTGTATCTTTCACTGACCACATTGCTCTTCTTCTTTGCATCTATTCTAAAAGATCTACATCCTTCCTATAATAAGGCTTCTAGAACTTCATATAGTTCACAAGTTTCAGAGGGACCTTATACAAAATGGTAATCATCTCCTTATCTCTTCTGACAAAATTCCTGTATCTCATTAACGAAACCCTATGAGCTATCCCAGTAACCCTTCTACACTGCTCACAAAACTTCGTGTTGGATTGCACAATTACCTCCTGGTCCCTTTCGTTATCTTCAATAAATAAATGCACTACTTTAAAAAATGAACAGAACAACATGTTTTTCATAAATATTTTATTGTGAACAGTGTCGCCGAACGCGAATATTTGATATAATAGGCTTCCTGGCATTCAAATTCCAAGTATCCAATAGATCGATCTACCACCTTACAGATGCCTATAAAAACACTAGTTGCGACCGCGATCACATCACTTTATTCCCGGTTTTTGTTCTTTTTTTTTTTTTTTTTTTTGCTTGATCAGTGAGATGGTCACATCTCCAGTATTCTGAATGGAAGCCATCGTCATTTAAATTATTCTTTGAGATGGCGGCTGTTGGACGACTTGAAGCCAGGCAGTCGCAGGCGGAAGTGGCACGTTTGCTTAATGTGTCACGCAGTCTCGGCACTGTGAAAGCAGTTTTAAGAGACAGGAACCATTACAAAAAGAGCTGGCCAAGGTCGCCCGAGGGCTAGGTAAACCAGTACAGACTACTATCTGGCTCTAACGGCAAGACGGAACCCTAGGTTGTCCTGTCATCAACTGTCTCTTGAGGTTGCTGCGGCCACAGTTGAAAACATTTCCAACCGAACTGTTAATAAGCCAAACTTCAAGTGAGCTCTAAGCAAGAAAGCCAGTGGTTTGTATCCCAAACCAGCCAGGAATGCGACACCATTCTTCTGACGTCAGAAAAAAGGAAACTTGGGGTGGTGGCAGTGTTCTCGTCTGCTGTAGATTTATGTGGAATAATGATCAACGGCCGTACTCCTCTTCATGTTTTTGATAAGGGTACCGTAACTGCGCTGACGCACCGAGAACAGATCCTCGAACCCTATGTGCCACTTTTTAGGGGTGCGAATGCACCAGATTTTCTTTTTATGCACGACAACGCCACTGCACATAGAGCTCAAGTCGTGTAGGAATATCTTGAAACTGAAGATATTCAACGAATGCCGTGGCCAGCACGATCGCTGAACTTAAATCTGATCGAATATCTGTGGGGAGCCCTTTGGCGTTGCATTGCACGCCAACAGCCAATTCCTCGGTCACTTGGTAAGCTAAGGTGTGCGCTGGTGGAAGAATGGGATTTGTTGGGGCAGCATCTTATAGACACCCTTATATTGAGCATTGCTCATAGCTAGCAGGCCTGTTTAACTATCTAAGGGGATCCTACGCCGTACTGATGTCATGTGATCACATTTTCGAGCATCTTGTGTCGACTTTTGCAATGTTACCTCTTTGGTAATGTTTATACAAGCCCTATTAATGTCTATTTACCAGACCGAAGTATTTCGCTGTCTCCTAATTTCATCGTCATTCTATGGCACGCCACCATACCAATTTTTTTGCCGCTTCATCACAAACTGCACGAATTACACCACTTTTTCTATGTGTTCTATTAATTTTGTCGAGCAGTGTACGAAAACAGTGAACGGCCTAGTACTGAACCCTGAGGAACTCTTAATAACAGTAGTCAAAGAAGCGCAACGCCTGTTGATAACCATTTTCTGTATTCTCCCGCTCAAGCATCACTTTATCCATAGCAGTAACTTTGTCCTAATGCCACTCATTGCTTCAATTTGTACAGCACTTTCAAGTGGAATAATTATAAAAGCAGCGAATTGAGTGAAAATATGGCTTGTGTTTAGTGTTTTTGATGAAAGCAGCCTATCAAATCCATACCATTCCATTGCTTCCGAAAATGACACTCTATAAAAGCATTAAACTAATTATTAAATCGGCATCTGATGGTTACTCAATTGCAATCAAGAAACTTGCTGACCACGTACCAAGTGAAAAATGAATTCACCTGCAGCTTTGTAGCTCTTTTAAGTGATATTTAAATGTTAATCATCGTTTCCATTCTTTATGTCTACATTTTTAATCTGGAATTCATTCTGTAGACTTATTTTGGTCGATCCTAACAGTTTATTTTTGGTCTGAGTGTCAGTTTTCGTGAATGTACTGAGTCATCGCGCATGAATTTGAAAAGAATCCAATTTAATTTTCTCCTATAGCCGTTGCGCGTGTGTTTAATATCGCGATGTTTTTCGGTAAATTAATATTCCAAAAGCACTTATCTTGCCAAATCCGGATAATTCCGTGCACTACTTTACCCGGTTATTTTTTCTCGATTTAATTATGTTAAT
This sequence comes from Mastigoproctus giganteus, assembly GCF_048544385.1. Taxonomy (NCBI): domain Eukaryota; kingdom Metazoa; phylum Arthropoda; class Arachnida; order Uropygi; family Thelyphonidae; genus Mastigoproctus; species Mastigoproctus giganteus. The sequence goes on from NC_143583.1 coordinate 14,838,273, forward strand.
CGTTCATCTAATTACTACAGCATGAAAATATGTCTGGATGTTCGAAGCATCCTAATATCGTGCCCACCAGTAGAGGTCGTGGCTCGTGCAGATAAAACAAATTACGGTTGGTGACCAAATGAACAGCCGTTTCTGGGTCTGTTCCAATAATTCGCTGCTAAACCCAGCCCAGCGAAGGAGAGAATCGAGGCTATAAAACTGGAGATTTTGTCTTCGGAATATTACAAACGCCGCACGATACACAAAACAACGCTGCGAAACTTTCCTTGTAGAGTTGGGCGCTTCCATTTAACCGCTTTTAGTATCGTAGCCCCTTTCACTCTTCATTTTCTCCACTATTGCACCCTCGCGCCAAGCGGAATCCATGACCGACTTCAGATCGTCTGCTGGCTCATTGACTGTTGACACTCCGAACGACCAATTACCCTGCCGTGTATAAATGGCGAAATATCACAAGCCCTAGTGCTTCTCCTAATCGTTCAATCCTTCCAGTTGAGTACTCTGTTCGAGCTTTAGTCCTGTTGCCATCTTGTGCTGGGCCTTTTTTTTTGCACCAACAAACTGCATCCGAGACGTACGGATTATTTTGGTATGGCTCTGTACGTACTTAATTGCTTCCCGTGAATCAATTCTCAACGCATTCCTGGACTTGTATTTGCCAATGTAAAAACAACCGAATGATATGGTGCCTTATGAACAAAAAATCACACGACAATGTCAAAGAGAAGAATTGATTTTTCTGTGCTATTCTACCATTCAAGCAGTGGACATTTGCTAAATAGAATCCATTTATTAGACTTCTAAGTCTCTCTATATGTAAATTATGAAGAAACCCGGAATCATTATATTATATTAAATATTACAATTGAATTGATGGTGTCTGATTAAGGATTTTTCCCTTTGGCACCACCATTTTGATCGGCAGGGCAGTCCATGAATCATGATTAAAATGTTGAGGTTGGAAATTATCAACTGAAATGTGAATCAGATAAAGCAACACCAAATACATATTGTACAGCTTTGAATTCGAAATTAATTCATGTGTTTGGAAACTGTTATGGCCCGCAAAACAAACTTTTGGAAATGAAGGTTGCTAAACAATATTGATGCATGTGATTTTGAAATATAAATAATACTGAGCAGTAAGAAGAATGGAAAACAGAATTAAAATATGTATTTCGGAAAATAACTGTTTTAAAGGAGACAAAATAAATTTTATATATGATGCATAAAATGCATAAGAACAAAGCTATTATGATGTTCAGCGTATATGAAATAAATAAAATTAAACTAAGCTGCTTGTAAAACAAATATTAAAATAGGAGGTATATAAAACAAAATTTTAATATGTGCAGTTTATAAAACCACAGAAATATTCTAAATAAAAATGTAAAAAAGAACTGATCATCGCTGTTAAAGCAAATATTGTGTGGAAAACAGAGTGCATCATGATTTCCGCTGTTGCTGCTTTAGATTCCTCAGATATTTGATAAGTATTAAAGATTTCGATGTTAAAAAAGTATTCCTAATTCCTGAAGTATTTTAATTCCGATTGATAATGGCAGGATTCAAAGATAATCGTCGTCAAAAGAACACGTTGAAAGTCAGTAATGCAAGGACAGACTCTGCAGACACATTTAAGTGCTAACAGTTTTTAAACATTGGAGTAGAAGAAGGCGCTGAAAGGAATTCTTGGACGACAGATAAAAAAGATGTTCCTTATATGTCAGGAAGACGCATCGCGCCGTATAAGAGCTGTTTTTAACTGCAAAAAAGGAAGGGAAAAAAAGGCGAAGAACCCCAAAGAAGAAGAAGAAAAAAAGCGAAATTTGTTTCAAATCTCCAGCGAAGTCCGATAAAATTTGTTCTAACTACGCCGAGCAAGAGTCTAGACGCCGGTTGTGGAAGGAAAACAGTTGTCGGAGATGTGGGAAAAAAGAAGAATAAAAAAAAGAAAGAAATGGTGATGGATAAGAGTGGTTACAGTTGTGGCAAGAGACAGTGCTTGTGGACGCTTTCAGGGTACGTTCCGTCGTACAAGTAAACTAATACAGGATGAGACTTCTGCGAATGTTAGTGGAGGAATATCAAGTGGGCGTTCAACAGCTCTCTTCGCGATACACACAAATTAAAACTGAGGACAACGCATTAAGAACAAGTGCACTTGCTGAGGGGTTACCTATTTCCTTGGAGAACGTCCGTAAGTGTTTTTCCGATAACAGTATGGCTTTGTATTTAAATTTGTCCATTCCTGCTAAAAAATTTTTAGATGTGCTTTCGACCAGTAGTGTCCTCTTCCGGAAATATTTTAAGTCAAAAAAATTGATGGGTGTAAACAGCGGGCTAAGAAAATATCTAAAGTAGAATCCTTTCCATTTCTTACAAGATAGTCTTTTTAAGATGGTGTTGGTTCTTTCGCTGGAAGTTGAAATTTGGGAAAATAATTAAAACAGAATAATAATTTTAAAAATTATGATAATAAACAGTAGAAGTTTGAAAAAGAGATTTAGCTCACTTGTAATGAATCTAAGGCTTCTCTTCGAGTAAGAAGAAGTCAAGTCTGGTTCTGACATTATACGAATTAAGAATAATGTTTATCTCATTAATTGTTTCAGAGCCAGGGAATTAACAACATTCATATCATAATTATACGATATAATCCATATATCATATCGTAACCATTCATATAATTCATATCAATCAAAATTAACATGTTTTAACCAACCTTCTTGATGAAATGTTTGTCCAAAAGTTCTTGAACTCATTGACCGCCTTAATATTAATATTAGCCCTATAATTCAAGGAAGCCACAGGATTTTGCTGCACCTGCGAATAAAATGTAAAAGTAGACCAGAAAATACAAATTATGCGTTTCCATTCTCACACAGAGAGCTATCCAGTTGACCTTTGAATTCCTTCAAACTATCAGCCTCAACTATCTGCAGAGGCAACTTATTCCAGTAATCAACTGACACGCTGGCTAAAAGAAAACTTCTTACATCTAATTTAAACCTCTTCCCCTGTAATTTGAATTTATGGCTTGTAGTTATGGAATTCTTTATAACAGTCAAAATTCCGCCTTCGTTCATTTTACTAACCCATCTCAGATCCTTATAAACTTTAGCCACGTACCCTTTTAGGTACCTGGCTTTATGCCCTCCCTCTCTACAGGATATTGTTCGATAAATCATCGATACGACACTATAGGCTTTACTGGCCGCTGTTCACACTGCTTAGAAATATTCATATCTGCTTGTATTGTAACTTCCAGATCCATTTATTCCTTTACTGTTTTTAACTCAACCCCACCAGGTGTATAAGTTAATTTGGGATTTCTATTCTCCAAGTGCACCTTGCATTTTGCTACACTGAAACATAGCTCTGATTTTCTGACCACTCTTGTTCAAGTCACCCTGTTCAAGCTTGTTCAAGTCACCCTGAAGAAGAGCTCTTTAGCCCTGATCATTTACAACTCTCACAATCTTTACATTGTCTGCAGATTTTGCGTCGATGTCATTTAGGAAACTTAGAAACAACAGTGGTCCGAGGACCGGCCCTTGCGGAAACCCCTTTATGACGTTACATCAATCTGAATAATATACACTGAACGCAACCTTCTGCTCTGCAGTCACCTGAAATCCACCATAGACTCTTTATAGTAATCCCAACATGTTCCACCTTATACAGTAACCTCTTATGAGGGACCGAGTCAAATGCTAAAATCCAAATAAACTATGTCGAAATTGTTTTCTGCATTGTTCCAACTCACAAGTAATTGTACCAAATAACTTACTAGGTTAGTTAAACATGATTTTCATTTAACAAAACCATCTTGTGCGTCCTTCAGAATGTCATTTCTATTTAAATATTCCTGGATTGCTCTCTTGATCATTTCCTCTAAGATTTTCCATACCACTGAAGTCAGACTAACCGGTCTGTAGGTTACTGACGTCACTCTTAGAATCGCATTTATGTACTGGCGATACGGTTAGCATTTCTCCAAACCAAACGAGTTTTTCCTGAGTGGTATGATGGTATCTTTTGGTAACGGACGCACTCCAGGGAAGTCCCAAAAATTTTAAATCCAGCATGGGGGAAAACAAGCAAGAAGAACCATGTTCTTCTTGCTTGTTTCCTCCATACTGGATTTTCCCCATTTGTTTTGGAGTTTACTCACGATGCTGAAAGGTTGAAAATCTTTGCCAGTAACGCAGTCTTCTTTCTGATCATGACGTTTTGTTTGTCTGAGGTTTTCTGTGGAGCCATATTATCAAGAATTTGGTATCCTTGATTATTTTCAGGTTATTGTCTTGTAAGTTATTTTGAAAAGCAATGTCTGGGGATTCGTTCCTTATCTTGAAAATCTTCTATTTTGAAATGCTGGAGTTGAGAATGAGCTGATTTTTACTGTGCCGTTTCTCCAGTACAGCGAGCGCTTTTTTGATTTGTTGAACTGTAGATTTTATTTATTGATATAAATTCATATATACACTTGAATATTAACGAGATATTTTATTAAAGATCGTTCCTTTTCGTAAAATTATCCAGTTTGATCCCTGATATCATCGTCGGTGTATACAACTAAGTGCATTGCTGAAAGAATGTGTGGAAGCAGTCGTCTGTGATTAGTTTGCTGGATGTCTGCACGAACGTTGATCAAACTCAGATGCCACAGTGAGACGCATTAAAAGTTTCAAAATCCATGTTAGCATTGATAAGTTTATAATTCTTTCTTGTTATTTCAGGATTTAACTTTAAAAAAATATCATATGCTGTTTCTTCATAGTCTTCGGTATGGTACGTGATCTTGTTCCTGTAATAAAGGCATTTGATGAATCTTCTTTCAGATTTTTCAATATCTTCTTCTTCTAGAGTAGAGGCCAAATATCATATTGGGTAATTGCACCGATTCTCGCCTTCTGGTATGAGGTAATGGGGGAGTCAAAAGAGCAGATGCATAATCTATAATGGATAGCACCAGTTGGGAGTACAATCAAACTGTCTTTCCTTCTAATGCCCCACTTATTCCGTTAAACTGATAATTTTAGTGACGTTTTGAAATGGTCCATTACACATAAGGTAACTTCCAGGTCCTTGACATCCTGAGCTCTGGAAATTGAAACGTTTTCCAGCTTGTACTCATGTGAACCTCATGTGCATATAGGAATGCTACAAATTATACAGATTTTAAAAATGATCTATATATTGTGTAGATTTACTGTTCATTATTATATACGGTTGTAAAAGCTTTATATCGTGAGCATAGATTAAATATCTTTCCTTCTGATTTATACATGCCAATGGAATGTCATCTAAACAAACCAGCCGTTTTCGGAGATCGGATAGACTCCAAGTGGTACAAACACAAAAATTCAGCGGTAGCTAATAACTGGCCAGAAACGTTCCTTATTTTTTATATGTTTCTCTACAGAATATTTGTCCTCTACAAATTACAGATCCCTTTACTTCAAGGACTTACCAAATACGCACAGAACAATCGACAAATAAATATAAGCAGCTAGAAACGGAGGCAGACAATTCAAATTTCTGCGAACACAAAATTCACCCAGTAGTTTAACTGGATTAGTTATCGACATTTTCTTCCGCCTTAAACCATTAATTAAAACATCGCGTAATGTGTGGAATGTAATAAGCTGATTGGATGTTCGCTGTACAGATTCCTTTATAAACGTTTCCCAGATTCCCATATGATATTGAGATGTTCAAGTTGTTTATTTTTCCATTGTCTGAAAGGCAATACTTTGGGCTAAGCTGGTATGCCATTGAGGTATGTTATACCTGTTGCAATTTTATCTACCGCTTAATTGAAATAATGCCTTAACTTTTGAAGCAGAAAACTGGCCAGGCCTTCGCTTTTGTACAGCGTACAAATGTAATTAAAAAAAAAGGAATCATTCATCGTGCTCTGCCAAACTGTTTTAGTTAGATCGGTGCATACTTTAAAAACCGTTCTTGGAATTAATTCAAATTTCTCAGTATTTAGAGAGCTTATATACAAAATCTCCACCTTAATGCTTGGGATTAAATTCTTACCTTGGAGAAAAGCCTTTTCGTTATTAACCAAAGCTCCCACTTCAAGCATCCGTAGGCATGCACCTTCAAGAATAATTAGGAAAACTTGCTTCTCTGAAGGTATATTACCAGCAATACATTCAGCGCTTCAAGTTTGTTAAATGTGACTGTCAGAAACAGGGCATAGAAGAAATGAACAGTCTGCAGGAATTCATTAAAAAATATCTGTTTTAAATCTCAAACTGTGCATGCGAAAATATGAAGATTTAAAATTGTTTAATTATTTTAAACTTAATTCACGATGTATACTGGCAGAAAAAATATGGTAGCGACTACAAACACCACAATAACTAATATTTTATTCTATGAGGTATACAAATGAAAATTTATGCAAGAATGAAATTTATAATTGCAGTAAGAATTTAAAATTCATAAGTTTCTACTGGTAACAACAGAGTTGCGAAAACATTCGAAGTATATTACATTTACCAAAAGCAGTTAAATAATTAAATAATGGTGATTTTTATTCCTAAATTAATGAGGAACTGGGTGCTTTAATTTTTAGCGATTTCATTAATTAGCTGAGCTGAAAGATAAGAAATAATTTGGATCTTCAGGATTCCCTCTGTAAATTTGGAACTTTGGGAGATTGGGACTTTTCGCAATTCACTCTGTAGGAGATTCTGAGCTTTTATAATATTCGTTTTGCAGGAGATTTGGCTTTTTTAAGATTAGCTCTGCAGAAGATATGACATTTCGTCATTTGCTCTGTAGATGGTTGGTTAGTCTAATCTCGCTTTTATTAACACTTTGGCTGAATTCATAATTCAAAGTCAGTATCGATGTGATATTTTTGGAATGATCTGGTTCCTCAGAAGCAGGTTATCCAATAATCTGGTTCCTTAGATCTGGTGAATAATAATCAGATAATAACTGGGAAATAATCTGGTTCTGAGGAACCAGATTATTCCACCCTCTCATCCATTCATGTGAATCATAAAATCGGGGGCCTGCTAATGAAAGAATGCACTGTATTATTATCGATGAAACGTCTGAATTAAAATCGAATGCAGACTTTTATCGCGACATGACATTTAGAATTTAATAAAATGCAGCCAACAAAATTTATTGAATAATTTGGTAGTCAGTTCTTCTTCCTAATTACATACCGAATTAAATCCAAACAGTAACAATTGCGATTAGCATCCTAGAACCACTAAGGACACGTGTTAAAGTTGAGGCTATCTCCAATGACACGGACTGACCCTCATCTATAACATCCCTTCTCCCTACACAACGTGTTGCATCTGTCATCCTGACTTCCTGGTCAGGACTTGACTTATGTCTGCCACAGAGAATTAACAACTATCTCCCGAGACGTGCATTTGACAGAAGCGATCGAACAAGCCACCTCTGATGGATGATCAGGAAAGAGAATGTCCACTTATAAGATAGCCAAGATTGATTCCTCAGATAGAGTTTAAGAACAGGCAATGTCTGGCAAGAATCGAACGTTATTTCTCAAGTTAGATATAAATGAATAACCCCCATACTCGGGTTCCTGGAATTTATTAAAAATCAATTTTAGAATATCCATCAGATGGTTTCGTAATCAGCGTAGGAGTCAGTATTTTAATGTTTCAAAATGACGTAAAAATAAGCTAATAATTTTTGTCTGATTGAATCTTTATCTTTTGCTACATTCCCCTACTGAAAAGCTTTATCTTCTTTCACAAAAATATTTAATTAAAAGCATTTCACAGATATCATACATTGTGTTCCTTCCAAAATAGCTCTCTTCTTGTTCACCGTAGTCAATTCATCACTACTATCCTCCGATCAGTCTTTGATTCGACTAATCGGAGGTTAGGTAGTGTATCTTCCAGAAAAAATAAATAAATGCTGCACTGCTAACTGGTTTGTTGTCATATTATCGAATCATTCATATCAATTATATTAACTAATTTCTCGCCGAATTAGACATATCCATCAGATTGGTTCGTAATCAATGAAAGAGTCAGGGTTTTAATTTTTTTCAAAATGGCATAAAAATAACCCACCGACCACGACCATGACTACCCTTCAACAGCATATACTCTTTGGTAGGACACTGAATACCCGTCCCTCAATATTGTTATGGATCTGATGTAAATTATCATCAGTGGATCTTCCCAAATTTCAAAAATTTTCGTGGTGAAATGGTGAAGAGAGTCAAAGCACCGGACAGGCCCGTATATGCCTCATCGACTTCCATAATAGTGGAAATAAGAACAAAGAAATCATCTAAATATGAATATGGAAATGTAATCTTCCATCAATGCTCCGAATTGAAAAGCTTGAACATATCCTGGTGCGATTATATGTTCATTTTTCTCGAGCCTGCATTCCAAATCGTTCTCCCAAAACTTTATTTATTCCAAATTATGGAACTGTGAATGTCAATACATAAGCTTGAATTACTACAAATGGCAGCTCCACCTACCGGCTGTATTCGATAGAGCCGGTAGGTGGAGAGCGTCATCAGTCAGAAGAGCTGTTTTTGCGGTGTTTCGTGGCGTCGAATGCGTTCCCAACAAAACAGGGTGTTGTTGTGGAAGAGAGTTGTAATAATTAATCGTGTCCAGTCTAAAATGTGCGTTCGGTGAGCTACAAAGCTGTGATGTCATAATTAATCACGCACTACGAAGGGAGTGCGTTTCCTTCAAACACACGTAACTCATCCATTTCACTTAAGGATTCTTTCGCAACATACTTTGTTAATGTTACTTAAATTTTCATTACTGGTTCCGAGTGGCCAAAGTGCGTGCATGAGAATTCTTTTAAACACTAATTCGCTTCATCGGCACTTCTATTTGAACGCTGTTTAATTACTCAAAGACTAAAGATTGCCAGCGAGGTACGAAAACATACATCAAAGTTTAGTGAGGCGTCCGGTAACTGCGACCAACAAATTCCAATTATTGTGACGTCCTCTGATCTGGCTTCCTGTTCCGTACACATGCTGATGAAAGAGAAAGTAAGATTGATGCTTCACATCTTTTCATAATTCTTTGGTATTTTTCAGTTTTGACACACCGACATGATCTATATCCGGGTCATTCGCCATCTATTTTCACTACCATTTAGCTCAAGTCTCAACGCTGCATTCCTGAGAATACTTGGAAGAGAGCAAAACACAAAAAAAATCGCGCTCTCTCTCTCTTTCTCTCCCTCCTTCACTTCAACCCATCTCTCTTTCTTTCTCTTCTTTCCTTTGTCTCTATTTCTCTCTCTCTCTCTCTCTATCTCTCTCTCTCTCTCTCTCTCTTTTATTCTACTTTTTCTCTTTCTCCTCCTCCTTCACATTAACCCATCTCTCTCTCTTTCATCTTTATTTTCTCTTTCCTCTCGCTTTCTCTTCTCTCCGCCTCCTCTACATCACCTCATCTCTCTCTTCTTTTCCATTCTCTCTTCTCTCCTTTTTTCCACCTCCTCCTTTCCTTTTTCCTGTTTCTTCTCACTCTCTCTATTTCACCACCTCCTCTATCTCATCTCATCTCTCTTTTTCCTTTCCTTTTTCGTTTTTTTTCTCTACATCATCTCATCTCTCTCCCTTCCCTCCTCTACATCATCGTCTCTTTATTTTTCTCTTTCTCTATTTTCTTTTCCTTTCTCTCTCTTCCTCTTTCTTGTTTTCTTTCTTTCCTTTCTCTCTCCTTCTTTATTTCTTTCTTTCCTTCTTTCTCTCTCAATCCCTGGTTCTTTTCTTTTTACTTTCTGTTCACTCTATGTCCTGAGCATCATCTCATTCTCTCTTTTTTATTCTTCCTTTTCCCTTTCTGTCCCTCTCTCTTCTTTTCCTTTCTTTCCTTTTCTCTCTCTCTTTCCTTTTTCCTTCCTATTCTCTCCGTCTCTTGTTCATGATTTCATCGCTTCCTCTTTCCTTCATTTCTTGTCACGTTCTCTCTCTCTCTCTCTCTCTCTCTCTCTCTCTCACACCCTCTCCTCTACATCATCTCTAGTTCCTCTCTCTCTCTCTCTCTCTCTCTCTCTCTCTCTCTCTCTCTCTCTCTCTCTCTCTCTCTCGCTCCATCTTCTCTACCTCATCTGATATTCTTCTTTTTTTCTCTCTCTCATAACCGGCGTGGTTTCTTTCGTTTCTTCAATATTGAGTGTTTTCAATCTGAACTGCATCCACATCTATTCGTTCGTTTTGTTTATTTTGTTCTCTGAGTATTCTTCGTTCTTCCTTTTCCCTTCTTTATGTATTAGTCTATTAGCATCTTTCCATGCATACGTAATCTTCCTGAGTTTATCCATTTCTGTAGTAACCGCTATACTCGACATCAATTTATTACCTGCCTATTTCATTTTTTTTTTCAATATCCTTACTGCTTGATGGCTTCTGTATATTTTGTAGTCTATACTGTCTATTCTTCATAACTACTCGACTTAAAAATCCTTCCTGTTTGTGAGCTGATGGAACTCTTACTCCCTTAGCGAAGACTTCTTCTGCTTTTAGCGTCAGTTAATACTCTGTGCTACTTCGGGAATTAACACTGAAATGAAGCACTTTGAAATCATCTGCCGGCTGTCTCAAAAGCCTTCTGAGTTCTCATACCATACTCCGATTCGTAAATTATTGAATACTGTGTAATATCAAACGCGTACAAAAATCCATATTTAGATGGATTTTTGTACGCGTTTTGCAGATGTCTTCAAAAAAGAAGACTGGAAGAAGTCTTCTTTGCACACCTCCGCTTGATTTTCAGCTTATCTATTGACATGATGGAAAGAAATTTCAAAATAATCGGTTGAATTTTTGAATATACTTATATTCTCTTTAAAATGTTCTCAACGTAATAGATCCAATGATTCAGCGACATCTGATCCCGATCAATGCTGGGATGGACAGTCAACCCCAACTTCTATTGGCTGCCAGCGGCGATAAATTGTTGAGCATTTCTTAATGCACAGAATTAAAGAAAGGAAAATATTTCTTCGAGAAAAACAGCAAAGAAATTGGTGTAAACTGGCAGAGAGTTAACGACCCTTTGACCTCGCCAGTAGCCTTGTGCTAAAGTTTAAAGGCATTGGTCGATCACCCTGCGACGAACAAATTTAATTATTTCGTGTTTTCTTTCCGCCTTGCGAAAAAGTGCGTTCCTCTTAGCTGAAAGGATTGGAAATGTTTTAAATTTTCATTCAGGCGGTGCTGTTTATTTGTTCTTCTAAAATCCTTTCAAACTAGTTGGAAGTTACGCCGTCTAACGGTCGAGCGACGTACGTAAACGTATTCCTCCTAATCGCTGCTTAAATATGATTAAATATTAACATTTATACTAATTTCATGCCTTGGAGATTTGCCTGTTGCATTCAGAATCTCATTTTCAAGATTTAGGATTGTTTTTCTGAGCTGGAACATCGACTGCCTATCTGTCTGATAATGATACTTTTAGGAGCGTCTTAAGCACCTATTTGGATCACTTTGTCTGTCCGTCCGTCCGCCTTCAAGCAGATAACTAAGTTCTTCTTGCAGATCGGGTTTTGCTGCAATTCTGTTATTCGAGATCTTTAATAAAATTTCAGTCCAAATTAGATTTTGTACAATTCAGTAAATTGAAGTATCCCCTTCCTGGGCAAGAGACATTTATCCAGTTAAATGCTACTATTTCCATGACATTGTTAGCTGACATATGTGGCATGCGAAACCAAATGAGATGACTAATACTTCGTGACATGTTATCGCTGTATGTTGAAAACATGGAAGCCGTGAGGCATCACTAAGGTTTTGTTATTTGTAGCATTGTGTGACGTATCCCTTTCCCACATTTTATCTAATTACCTACCCACAACTTGAAATCATCACTCATTAAGATACGGGTTATGCAAGTTCTTGTATAACCAGGACGTAATAATAATGATACTCTTTAATAATCTCAAGTTGAGTAACTGTAATATATAAATATTTATGATTTTTGAAATCAAATTTATATTTTTAATTTTTACTATATCTAATTAACTAGAAATGTTTTCGTTTTCTTTTGCTAAGATGCCATATGTGGGCTCTGAAGATATGTTTCGAATCTAAAAGGACTCCAAGAAATTCAAAGTCGGTAGCTGCACTTGAAAGTTAATCTTGGACAAGTATTGATAGAAGAGGAAATCGTGACACTAGTGTCACGGTTGGGGAGTTGAATTTTAGATGAATTTGGTTTAGTTTTCCTTGAGGTCATTGAGTCTGTCACTTGAGATCTTGATTCCTTCCATAAGTGGTCCTTGAGACTGTCCTAAACATTCTCTCAGGTATGCCAAGCTGGGCTTGCTACCTGGGAGTCTAAAACGTTGATGGAACTGAAATTTGGTGACACTCAAGTTAAGTGGACCTAATTTCGACGAAGTCCTGTCGGTCTATAATAACAAAATCCCCTGCTTGCACCATCACGATGGTAGAACTGTAAGAAACCGTGGGTATAACCCCCATGAGCAAGTCTTGAAATAAGGCACCTAGCATACTAGAGGTAACCACCAGGTGCGAACCAACGTAAGCAGGGAACGAGGTGAGCCGTCCACACCACAAGGAGGAATACCGCCTCTCTGCGTTAACAGGCAATACCCGATGGTAGATGACTCTCAGTAAACGGTGAAATACTACTACTATGCTTATTGGAGGCTTGAAGTGGTGGAACCCATGTTTAGTCTCCAGAGCAAAGTTCCTGCAACACCCCATCTCTTCCATCATTCTATGATTGTTTTTTGAGGTTATGATGGACATCATGGAAAGATCCAATGTTCCTTATATTTTGCGGGTATAACTCCAAAACGATGTTCGCAGGCTAGCGACTAGTTAGTCCGCCGGACGAAACCTATTGGTAACTCTCAAGGAGGCTTCCAGATCAGCTAGTGTATAATCTTGCTGCCTCTACTCTGTCAGATTGTGACTCAAAGCAGTCTGAGTAGGGTGTATGCAGGGGACATTGTCAAGTAGCCGAGTATGTTCTTCCAATATGTACGCTATATCCAAAAATTTCATCACTTCATTCAGCAAGTCCTCCCCACCATTTCTTACTACTGAATACAGCTTTAGTTTAAAGAAGGTATGATATTTACTAACGTTCAAGATTACAGAAGGAACTGTTTCAATCAGTTCTTGTTTGGAGATAACCATCCTGCTAAGGCTCTGCATATTAATAGCGATGGTCCCATGGTGGAACTGTTGGAAATACGAGGAGAAAAACCTAAGGACAAGGTCTACCCATTCCATTGTTTGTAATCTGCTTAGGACGCTTGGTTTGGTGTAAGGAGAAGCTGAAAAGATTAATTTTCCTTGCTTATATAGGAAGAGAAGGAAAGAGTGTCCTTTCTTAAACAAACTCACTGAAAGTGAACAGATTGTTTTTCTTTAAAGGCATCGGAGCTGGTTATTCAACACCACCGGGAATGGCGCGAAATTATTCAAGTCTTACAAATTGCAGTGTGGGTAATGAAAGTGGGTCTCGTTGTAGTTTGTAGAGCAAGATTTGAGATAGTTCCAAGGATACACTGGAAATGTAAATTGGATGCATGATTGGTTGCTTCAGATAAAGCTTCATTCTTCGCTATAAGCTGAATGGAGCAAATTGAAATCTGCGATTTTTCTTCAAAAAATACATTTTCTTTTTTGCTCGAAACTTGCATATAACTCGCGAATCGGAATAAAAGGATGTTCCGGAAATAAATATCGTTCCCGTAAAGCTATTTGCGAATATGATTGCGATTAATTTTTCTCATTATTGAAGTAGATGGATTTAATTGGCGTTTGTACTTCACTAAATCGTGCCATTTAACCTCTTTTAAACCGCAACAAAGTGTTAAAATTTATTGAGGCGATGTGCGAAGGCATTTTACGCATCTACCACACGCGCAAAGTGTGAAACGAGCGAGGATCTGGGCGGCCGCAGCATTAGCGTCGAAGCTGAACAGAGAAAGTTGTAGCAACATGTAATGCGGCCATTGTTCCAGTTTGGCTCTAATGTGAGAAGAGCTGGAATATGTTGTTTTGTTAGGCAGAACAAAAGAGAGCCCTTCACCCTGCTCCTTTGTTTGCGGAGAATAAGTCTGCCTGCACCACGAACACAGACAGCCATCATTAACTAAGGACAGTGCAATAGGAAAATGACATCTCTGCGCGATTAACAAAATAAATGGCTTAACCGGCTTACTGTAAATATAACGCTGTAATTAGAAGCAAAGGAAAGTTTGGGTTTGATTGCGCACTGATTCCTGCGACCCACATCGTACCGTCATTTAGTAGCAATACATCAATGCTAATTATTACGTTGAGGATTGGTAGACAAGAAATTCAAATTCGTTTTCCAAAGTGCTTTCACAACAGCTATCAATCGATGATTCCAATTGTCCGTGTAATGGATTGTTTATTGAAATATTACGATCATCAGAGTGGCACTGTGTGTGTGTGTGTGTGTGTGTGGGTTGCGTGGGTTGCGTTAGGCTTTGGTTTAACTGATTATCGTACGGTGGCCGTTTGACAAACGTGTACACTGCCTCTCCGATGAAACAGGCACGTGATTGCGCTAGTGGATAGGAAGAATGGAAGAAGAATTATCACAACTTATGACTTATTCCCCTTAACTTGTTTCTTATCTCATATTTCGGAATAAACGAAATGTGGCGTAATCAAGAGTATCTGATGGGATTTTCTATTGTCTTTGCTTTTGTTGAAAGAAGAAATATTTCTTGAGCATTCTGATGCCATTTTCTAACTTTTTTTCTGTTTTGTTTTCTTCTTTTGATGGAAGTCGGGATGAAAGAGTGAAGAAATATTAAAGCTGTGGTGATTTTATTTTCTCAAATGTTTTCTCTTTTTTTCATTTCTGAATGGAAGAAGAGAATAAATCCATAAGTAAGATTCTTGGGATGCTCTTCCCTTAATTTGCTATTGTGCATTTTCTTCTTTTTTGCTTTTCTGTTGTGTATTTCCTTTCTTCTCAATTTTCTATTATGCATTTATGTTTTTTTTTGTTAATTTATTTTTTTCTTAATTTATTAGTATTAGGATTAGTATTAGCAATGGCCACATGGTTATTTTCTTTTTCTATTGTGCATGTTTTTTTTCTTTTTCTATTGCGCATTTCATTTTTTTTTTCTTAACTTTAGATTGTGCATATTAACGTACTGGTACCATTTTTCTTAGTAATATTTTAGGGCTTATCATATAATTTTATAAACTGTTTTCTCCATTTTATTTCTGATTAGAAGAGGAGAAATTCCAGAATTAAGATTCGGATAAAATTTTTCTTAATTTTTATCGCCAAAATGCTTTTGGTGATAAAAGAGAAGAAATATTTCACAAGCTTTCCAATGCGTTTTCTTATTACTTTCTTCCTTTTAGTAAATGAGAGGAATGGAAAGAGAAATATTACCTTCTGATTCGATTTTCTTAATTCTTTCCTTTTTTTTTTTAATTTCAAAACGAGAAGAAAGCCGTAATGAAAAAATTCTTGATATTATTAATATATATTTTTCTTAATATTTTCATAATAATTTTCTATCGATTTTGGTAAAAGAACAGAAGAAATATTTCATGAACCTTTTGATATAATTTTTTAAATTCTCAATGAACCTCCTGATGTAATTTTCTTAATATTTTCTTATTTTCTTGACTTTGACAGTTAAGATGAATGAACTAAGAAATATTGAAGCTTGTGATTCTGTTTTTCTAATAATTTCTTTTGTTATTTTGGATTGAAGAGAAGGAATTCCATAATTAAGAGTCTTGTAGTTTCTTGATTAATGATACTAAAATAAAATATAAAAAAAACGAAATACTTTTTTTTTCATAATTTTTCAAAGTATTTTTCATAATTTTCTTGAGGACTGTGATAGAAGAGTAAAATATTAAGAAATGCTCTTAATATTTTACTATTTTTCTTGATTTCAGTGTATAAAATGGCATAAAAAATTAAGGACTCTAATGGTTTCTAATTGGCCTGAATTTTGTTAAGCATCCTCAACTTTTTCAAATGTGCGTTGAAAAGAAGAAATTGTTCTTTTTCAAATTTGCATAAAAACAAAAGAAATATTTGTTTGAGTTCCATGGCAGAATTTTCTTAATTTTCTTTAATTAAACAGAAGAATATTTTATGAATTTTGTAATATATATTTTTCTTAATTCTCTTCTTAATTTCCTTGTTTCTCATTAAAGAAAAATCACTTCAACCTTATGATGTATATTCCTCATATTTTGTTCCTCTTAATTCTGTTGCTTTGGGTAGATAGAAGAGAAAAAAATATACTTGAGCGTCCTTATAATTTGATTTTGGTAAGCCTCTTAATCTTCCTATAATTTGTTCGCTCGCGTGGAAGAAGAGAAGAAATATTTTATGAGTTTTCAGGTGCCTGTGCCTTAATTTTATTACCGTTTTTTACGTTTCTAGTTTCAGTGATTAGCAGAGAATTACCTAATGAGTCACATGATTAGTTAATTTTGTTAACGTGGTTAGCAAAAGAAAATATTTCATGATTATTGTTACCAAAAAAAATTAAGAATAAAATTAATTATGAATTAGTTGTATTTTTGGTGTGAGAAGAGAAATATCTGTGCAGAGCATGTCACATGGACTAATTAAGTCTTAACTGTATTTTTTACGCGTATTTATATTTTACTTACCTTCCTTGACATTAAAGTTTATAATAAAAATATTTTCTTATTCTTCTTAATTTTTCTTAATTTTCGAAAAAAAAACTTGAGTTTGGTTTGGCTAAATATTTTATTTCTCTTTCATTAATGCTTTTCGCTTTGCATTTTTTTAAATCTCTCATTTATAAAATGAGAGCCATAAGGAGTATACATAACTTCAAGATTTCTTAGGGGCATCCTGATTAAAAGTAATAAAAGCAAATAAGAATAAGTAGGCATTTACTTAGTGTGAATATACATTTTATTAGGTATACGACGTGTGGCAATAAAGTTCCCGAATTGATGCTGTTGGGGTGATCATATTCGATGAGTTTAAAAATAAACGGAAGTGGTATGTTATAGTTCAAACTTATTCCAACAGATGGTGGAACAGAGAGTGTCCAGTATTCTGGCAAGTTACAATAACAACCAGTTTTTAGTGGCATTAACGTTCGCTGTCACGATTTTGCAACAAAGCAACGAAGGAATATCAAATCCTGCTTTAAACTGGGAAAAGTACTGCATATGGGTAGGGATAGGGAGGTGATTACCCTCTTGTATAAAGCAATGGGCAGGACAAGCCTTGAGTACTGCGTATAGGTCTGGAGGACTCATTTTAGGAAGGATATAGAACTGCCGGAACGAGTACAGAGAAGGGCAACAAGACTGGTGAGGGAAACGAAGGGAATGCTCTTACCAAGGTAGGTTTAAGTTCTGCAAATTGCAGAATCTGGAGATTAGGCACCTGCTGTGCATTGGTCTGATTGAGGTGTATAAGGCTTTGAATGGTTTGATTAGGCTCATGGAATTCTTCCTGTTGCTTAGATTACAAACCTGAGGGGGCATAAACTCAAATTGAGGAAAGACAGTTGTAGAATAGATTGTGCGGAAATTTGCCTTTAGCCAGCGGGTGATTGATTGCTGGAACAAACTTCTATATGTCGTTGTGGAAGTTGATAGTTTAAATAAATTTGTGGAAGAAGTGGGCAAACTTTTAGAACGAATGGGAGGGTGAAATGGGATTTTTTCTTTTTGCCTGGTGCTGTATAAGCTTGTATTTTTGCATCATATGCCTCTCCTAATGCTAATGTTAAAATCTGCAATAAAAACATATGAAATGTTGAAAACCGTTTATGGTGATGAAACATTAGGTCGTATCAGTGTGTTTGAATAGAGTAATCGGTTCAAAGACGGACATGAGAATATTCGCGATGTCCCAAGAAGTGAGTGTCTGTCAACTGTCTTCTCGAAAGGAGGATAAAGTTGCAAATGTTCGGAAATTGTGGCAAGATAATGTCGTTAGACCTTTCGAATGATGGCTGTTGAGTTGGATATGAATAAAGAGACGATTCATCAAATTCTGCATGAAGATTTAAGGAAAGGAAGGTGTGCGCAAAATTACACTCACGATGAGTGGAAGAATGCCATTATGCGAAGACTTCATCCAGACTTGTCAAGACAACCCTAATTTCCTCAACTGTATTGTTATTGGCGATGAGTGTTGGTTGTTTCAGTACGATTCAGAGAGGAACCGTCAGAGCATGTAATGGGCTTCGATATCACCACCAAGACTCAAAAACTTTCGTTTACCAAAGTCCAGGATCAAGGCGATGCTGATCACATTTTTCGACAAACGAGTTGTGATTCACAAGGAATACTACCGCCAAACTAAACACCATTTCTTTGGAAGCCTTTGCTGAAATGTTTCATAAACATTAAGAATGGTGTAATAATTTACAAACAATGCTATATAGCCTACTTTACAGACTTGTTATATACGACGCAGTATAGCCTACGTTGCATGCGCCTAAAGAAATCCTACAACAACCAATAAGTGCATTCAGTCAGGTGGAGATTACTTTGAATAAAAATTAAATCATTTTTAAACTCTTCCACTTTTGTGTTCTTTTTATTGCACTAGTGTGGGAACTTTATTGTCACACCTCATATATATACTTATTTATATATTTTTTTGTTTTTTATTTATTTCTTATTATTTTTATTTTTATTTATATTTTTTGACCCTTCAGAACTGCACAGCCATTTTTAAAATTCAAACAGTCAATGCACAGTACCCGTTTAGAATCGCAACATTTTTCCCGGAATAACCTGTGAAATTACATCTTAAATGAAGCACATCCCTCATCACTCACCCTCTATACTTAAAAACATTGAAACAATGGGTAGCCCCATACAGTGAAATAAGACTTATTTACTGAACAAATCACATTTTATCATTTCTAGAAATGTTCGCTAAATTTTAACTTAAAGTCATCCAACCAAATTAAACGAGTTCGAATTTCTTAAATTAATTCATTTTTCTCTTTTTCTGTGATTCACAGAAATAAAAAAATAAATAACTAATTATTTTGTTTCTAAGTAATTAGCCAATAATATATAAAAGTAAGTGTTTTCACCTCACTGCGCATACTTCAACATAATATTCACTCAATATTTTTGTAATGTTCTTTACTTATTTCTCGGAAATAAATTTAATATCCAATAGTTCAACCACAATATACGGTTTATACATAACCTATTCGATATGTAAAATTAAAAGAAATAATAATTTCAGAAATTCTGTTGGTCCGATTTTAATTAAGCTTGAATTTGTTTTATAATTCTTTCTAAAAGAGCAAAGTATAAAATTTAATGAAAATCCGTCCACTGGGAATCGAAATACTACGTGCTTACCAGGAGCGAACAAACATTGCAAAGATAATAAGAACTTTAGACATATATTTTCTAGTTCACTTAAAAATTCGTTAATCGATAAATACAAGAGGACAGGACACTTCAGAACATCAAATTTGGAAATACAACGGTACAAAAACTATTGTAGTTATTAAGACATTATTTTTGTAGAGAACAAGAACTTTGGATTCCATTATGGACACTCTACTGCCGCCTGGTGACACTTTCGTAAATTTGTAAACAATTACGAAGTTGGTGAAACTGCAAATTAGGGATGCATACAGATATTATACTGATGTACTTATATTTTCATTAATCCAAAGTTAAAACCTTACAGCAGTGAAATGAGCTCGTTTGAGTTCTGCTGCTGTCTTTGGAAAGGGAAAAGTTGTCCTTGATTCGAAGTATCTCAGTGGAAGGAAAGAGTTTTCATTAGCGTTAAAGAGAAGATGGAAAAGTTTCGTTCGTTTGGTGTATTGATTTCACACTGTTTCTGTACAAGTCTACTTTGTTCGAAACATGCACCACCCCACTCTCCAAATGAGGATCTACAAATGGCTATCGGAGAGTGGCTTAATGTTCGGGTTCTCGTGTCTCGTGGCCTGTGCATTATCCTGAGGCGCCCTATGAAGTGATTTGTTGTTCTGACCCGAGGATCAACCTTTTCCCTGTCAATAATTGACGTGATGTCAGAGAATCTTTACACGCATCGAGTAAGCGATGGCGTCCTTGATAAACCACGCTACAAAGCGCTCATTACACCACCTCTATACGACGAACGAATATCTGCTTGAGAAAACTTCGCCTTTTCGAATTTCAATCGGAGATTCTCAATCAAGTCGCGTAAGGAAATTTGTTTGACGTACAGCGACCTCTATTCCTCTCTGTCTCTCTCCCTGTCACACACACACACGCACGCACACCAAGCAGGAAACCCTCTACCACAAAAACCTTTTTGTTCATGAAGAGCTAAAAGAGAAAAGTCGGATCCGATACAATTTAGCATTCTGCATAATGGTACCCTTAAGGGAAATGGGAAAAGGACAAGGTCTGGAAGTCTGGGTGGGTGCGGTAACTGCACCCAGACAAGGGAGTGTATATGATACTTTAAAAAAGTCTGGCTCACGTTTTCCGTACTTGCTAGCACGCATTATAAGATATTCAATACCGTTCTCTTCCCCCTACTCTTTTCTCTCGGAATGCTCAAGGGGGAATTGTATCGAGCTAGACACTCACACACACACAATGCGATACCTGCTACATCGGCTGGAAATAACAAATCTCGAGAACAAAAGAAATCAGGAGCAAGGAAGAAAAAAAAGAGGTCATAGAAAATCAGGTATTTGCTATTTATGTTGAATATTCTAAGTATTATTAATGATTCAGAAGTATGTTCAAATATTAACGCTCATTACAATGGCCCGAAGCACTCTCTCTAACGATCCTATCCCTTGAAGGCAGAACCACAAACAAATAAAAAAGTTTCATTCCTAATACTTCGAAAAGAATTCTTAGATTATAAGCGAGTAATGTAACTGGAACTTTGCAACTAAGACTTCTTGTAGAAGAATGGAATCTGTTACCACGAGGTCCTGTAAACAACGTGAAAGTTCACTGAAGAGTTAACTGGCTCTTGGGGGTGGGGGATTATAAACCCTACAAAACGTTTGAATTATGCAGGACTTGTCCCTCAGCTTTGGGTAGTCGTGAATCAAAATCGATCACGAATTTTGATTTATGGAAATAGAGACATATTTCTTTTAAAATTCAATGTAATTGAGACATTATGTTTCTTTCAAAAAATTTCATCAAATTATTTTAGAAATTCCTTCCCTGTCGAATTTATCGCAAATCTTAACTGAGCCTATCACCAGCAATAAATGGCTTATTAAAAACAGTCATATTCTAGCTTTTACTAAATCTATATGTGGACTGTTAGAATATTGCAATTACAACATTTATAATTACTTCTGAAGCAGTTCAAGATGTTAATAATGTAGCTTCAATTGTAAGTTCTACATTTAATTTTACTTTTCTGCTTTTAAACTTCTGTATTTCACTCGTAATAATTTCACTAGGGAATTAGTTCTCTAGTAGTTTCGTAAGTTGAATTTTTAACCATAAATTACGAGATAATTTTGTAGCTCAAGTCGATCTACTGAGATACAATTTCTGCTAATTTGGAGAGCTAGTTCCAATTGTTAGCTAAAGCTCAAATTAGTTTTTCCATTTATAAAAACCAACAGTAATCCATAAAAAAATGAACGAGTAAGAATAACCGTTTTAATTTAATTGGGTAGAGTAAATGGTTAATTTGAAACAAACATTACGAAGACGAACAACACAATAAGATCCCATGAAGCTGACAGAGAAAAGATCGAAGAACAAAGTAACAAGCTCTCCTATTTCAAGTAACAACAAAGGAAAATATTCAGCCCCTTTTAAAAGCATCTCTTTTGCCTCTACTCAATGATACCTCTAAATTATTGCAACTCGTTAATGCTTCCCCAACTAAGCACATGACTTATAATAAGGGCAAAACGATCCTTCTCTCTTGTTGAAAATTAATACAGTCGGAAGTGGTCCACTCTAGTGCTGCTGCTAGTTCTAACCCTCCCATCTCTGCAATCTCTAATCTCTCTCTTGCGCTTGCCCAGCCAACTGAAGCTGCACAACGCTGGGGGTAATTCACTTACGCAACTCATTATCATTAACATACAGTTCTCCATTCGGAGTTGCAATCAGTTGTAGAATTCTCTGGCACCATTTTCCTGTACCAACACTTTACACACCTGTGAACGCTGTTAAGAATCTTTCCTTGTAATCTCCGGCCTCTTCTTAACTGACGAGTTCGCTCGTCTACGACAGAACATATCCGCAAGACTCAAGAAACTAGTTAGCAGTACAAAGATTTCAGTAAGGGGAAAAAGTTACTTGGGGAAAACTCCTTTACAACCTCTTAGTTTCGAATGGTTTAAATGCTCTTAGCATTCTTATATGCCGACTCATTTGGGACAGTTTACATTCCCTATTAGCGCTGCCTCTCGCTTAGAATGCAAATTAAGTTCCATCCCGAGACAGTTTGAGATTTACAAAAAGAGACATTTTATATGTAGAGAGATAAGTGTTTCTTATTAGGCTATTAATTTCAGTCAAATTGCCTTAATTACATATATCATATTATTCGTGCTAATTAATATAACTTTTTAACAATAAAAAATGTAATCTAGCTTCAATCAATTCAAGTTGGCGTACTTGTATTAGTTCCTGATTACATTTGCAGATGGCCGTCCATCTATTCCCCCGATAAATGAGATCTTTATTAACTGGATCAAAAGCCGGAATACATAGAGAATAAAAACACATCAAATGTATAAGAAAATGTTAGTTTTAAATCTTTTTTCCTTCTAATTTTAAAAATTAATGAAAAATTCCCTTGAGTATTTGTAAATTTCGTGGCTTAATGAAATGGCAAATTGCCGTCTCAATACGCAATGTGTAAATGAGTACTAGCTATAAAGAAAAGTTAATATTCTTAAAGTGAAATTCAGTATCGTATTTTAATTTAAAATTAAACGCGTCTCTCCACGTTAACTTCCTAAATATTCGGTAAAAATTCTTTATTTATTAATGCTAAGTAATAGATACAAAAGCGGTGCCAAGTAACTCAACATTCCTTTCGCAATTTTTTGCAGCGTTTCGAAATTGCTTTGGAATTCGTTTACATGTCTAAAAAGAGTTGAGGAAACACCTCAACTCGATAGCCTAAATCGTGATTCATCATTTACTTCAAATGTAAGAAATGCACTTTTGATCTCATTCTATAGAATTTTATGTATGATATTATCATATCGTAATCGTTAGACGTTTTAGTACACTGATTTATGTGTTCAATGTATATTATACCACGGATGTGCATTAATTGTCAGGAGTTTATTGAAAATAATTTTTGCACAACCCATCTTGGGGTGAAAGGAGTCAATAAAAGTAACTATATGGATCTAATATTCAGGCAAATTAAAAGTGTCTCCATGTGTCAATGATATTGAAAGAAAACGTCTTCGCACATCCCCGTAAACTTCACGCTCCTATCGTAAAATTTATTTTACAACGGCAGTAAATACCGTAGGTTTTAAAGCGCCTTCTAATGAAATATGTATGAACCCTTTATGTCATAAATCTCAACGGACTACGAAATTAAGCCGCATAATTAACCGCAGTGGAAACCTAGAATAAAGTCAAAAGAACTGTTGGAGATCATTGCATAGAAGTGAGTAGAATAACTTGGAATTAGATGCATTACGAAGAAAATATCAAGGCGACTCGTTATAGTGAATATCACTACGAAATACACACTACGTTCTTGAAGTTGTCCATCTAACCTTCCAGGAAGTTAAGGGATGGATGTCATTAGAGATTTAAAAGTTCCATTTGCCCTTTTAACCTTATAAAATACAAACTATGCATAGAAATAATCGTCTCACTTTTTGAAAATCATGGTATGTTGTAACTGGATAAAAATTTGATCATCACTTTCAATTTGTTCATCTGATATTCAAAGTGAATTACTTTTTTTATGCAGACAATAGCTCTACATTAAATTTTCTATATTCCATAATAAAATGCAGAAATACGCATACTGAAAGTCATGGGACACTTTAGGTTATAAATAAAACATGTATCGCGGAAAACTGTCTACTAATTTCTGGTAAAATTCTGGTGGTACGGACCCTTCGCATTCCAGTTCATTCCAAAGATGTTCAGTTGAAGTCAGAGCTCTGTCTGACTACTGCTAATGTTCCGACTTTATTTCCTCAAACCATGCCATCGCTCCTTTTCACAAGCCTTGGAGCGATGTCTTATTTGAACCTGTAAGGGCCACTTTCATAAAACAGTCACAGTGTAGAGCAGTCAAAAGCTTAAGCCTTCTCAGTTGTTTCTTAGGCTCAATGACATCTGGACCAACCATTTCTTCAGAAAATTGGAAATTGTCCAACTGCGAATGCTTAATTTATGAGCATGTGCATTTTCCGCTTCAAGAAATCCAACTGTCATTCCCACTCTTAAACTCTATTAGCTCCTTCCATGTGCTCAAATTTGCAGTTTGACATGAATTTTGGGCTAACAGCTGTTCAATCTTATAGGCCAAAATATTTGCATATTTATTAGCTACACAATGTCCTGCAATCATAGTATTTCCCATTAGTTTTGGTAGTGTACCGGTTTATGTACTTCAAAGAGTATGCTTTTATGGATACAATTAACGAAAACTTAAAATAGCTATTAGTAGAAAATAAAACAGAATAGCTTATAGGAAGAGTTAGATAATTACCTCTAATTTATACAAAGAAATATTTGCACTATTTCAGTTAAACGTAAGCTCAGTTTATTAATTTTATTTTCGTTCTATGCAAATGTATTCTAATATCTTTTCTGCTCCACGGTAATATTTATCCAAACTGAAATTAATCTGTGTGATAGTCACTGGAGTAGAAAAGGAAGGAACAGACAAACAGAAAAAGGAAGGGTTGGTGTGAGAGAGAGAGAGAGAGAGATAAGGAGAATGAGGGGAAAAAAACATAGCGGACGTTTGATTCTCTTTCAAATAATTTAAAATTTTAAACGGTTTCAAAGAAAAGAAAGTAAATATAGATCTTCTAATATGGAAAATACAGAGTCAAAAATACAAAAGAAATCTGAAGTTGATAAATGTTCTATCCTTGCGCAATAAAAGGCAATTTTGCTGTTTAAAGAAGAAGAACGCTTAATTCTTGGTTATTATTTTTTTTTCCATTCAGGGAGAGTCTTTTCGGATAATGCAAAAAATGATTGACTCGAATGGAAACTCACAGTATGTGGTTTTTACAGTAATAAAGAGGCTTAAAGCAAAAAACAGGCCGATTACTTATCTCGCTAAATGCTGTTCACGTTGAGAAAATGCAGTTTGGTTTAAAACCCTGTTGATGTAAATGCTTTGTTAATATCTACCGAAATAGAAATCTATTGGATTTTCTTTCACTTTTTTATGACTGTGGTACTCGGTAATTTCCCGATGATCTAGAAGCTATTACAGTTTGAAAACTTTTTATTCTTTTTCTTTGTTTGGGAAATAGAAGAAGAAACTTATTTTCAGTTCTCGCTAAGTGTGGGAGAAAAACGTTGGTACCAATTTAATATGGCACATGGACACAAAATGACTTATGCCTACTTAGCACCAGACAGTTTGAGTGATCGTTCGTTCTTGTGTGATAGGTGATGATTCTATGATGAAATAATTCATCATTTTCCCCAGCACGAGACAGAAAAATAACATCTTTATAGCGTTCTTTTGCCAAATAGATTTGATTCCATTGTCTGAGATGCCGAAAGAATTATTATGCTTATTTTAGAAATATTACACTTAGCCGAAGAAATAAAATAAAAGTTCAAAATGGAATCCTAATCTCTGGTCAACCATGAAGTTTCTGACAAATGGGAGTACCCATTTTTGTTATACTGTAAGCTAAACTATTTTATTATTCTGTAGACTTCGCATTTTATTAAAAAGTCCATTGTAAAGGGTGAGGCATAAAATAACTTTTCATGACGGATATTTATTTGTTACCTCAAAGGGAATACAAAATAATGAAAGACACGTTGAGGGAAAAGTAGCTGTAGTCTCGGTTATTGTGTCGGATAATACGGCTGTCTTCGTTTTCAATTATTAAAGCTAGTACAGAAACAAAATTACTCACAGAGTTATTAAAATGCTCTGGATTAATATTGTACGCTTCTCTTCTAATTGCATGTTTCCATCCTAATGAATTCGAAGGCTGGGGGTTTGTAAACATGTCTTTCAAGAAGTCCCACAGCCAAAACTCTCAGGAATTTAAATCAAAGCAGGTTCGCGGAGTCATTTCATATCTAAACTCCTACAGATATTAGATGGCGTTTCAACTTGCAGGAATATCGCGCTATTAAGAACTCACCTAATTCAGAGAAAATCCTGAATGTCTTTCCCGAGTTAGAGTAATAATACTCCATTACAATTCCCACAAACTTCTTCCTCAAAGAAATATGGATATGATATATTTTCGGATAGTGATTAATTATGCAAGAATATGCCATCCTCTTCGTTAGTTATTATAAACAAAAATCATGTCGGTAGAAGAGTTCTGGTCCATGCTCTGCTAAGCACGGACCAGAACAGGAAGTACGCATGATGTTCTTAGAATTGGCAGGCCATCAACCCGTGGTGTGAGCATCTCAGAAAATACGCAACGTTTTCAAGATCAACATTTGCAATGCCAAGGATGGCGTCCGGCGTTTGGATAGAATATTCAGGACTTTTTTTAAGAAGACGGCATGAAGTAACTATTAAGACCATCCGCACAAAATAATATCTGTTCACTCAATAATTGCGAAGAACTGTAACAAGTGGAATCATGAGTAGGATGAATTTTTTTAACATTGGCTTAAAAAGATTAGATGAACATCAAGTTGGCTAGCTAATCTACTGTAAACAAACAGGGCTCGGCTCATTTCTATAGCCACATGGTATTTAGGAAAAGAAGAACCCGATTTCTTATATTGAAGCCCATACCTCATGTCGACGACAATAATGTATGGTGATTTATTTTCGATTTATTTTCGAAAATAAATCGAAATTTTCGATTATTTTCGATTTATCCATATTTCTTTGAGGAAGAAGTTCGCTGGGAATCGTAATGGGGTATTATTACTGTAACTCGGGAAAGACATTCAGGATTTTCTCTGAATTAAGTGACTCCTTAATAGCGCGATATTCCTGCAAGATGAAGCACCAAATTTAAACTCACCATGAGAAGTTATTTTCTACTCAATCTGTACTTTTTTTCATGTGTATACTGTATATAGAGGATTATTGATTTATCTAGCATTCAATTGATCCATCGGTTTCCCGAGGTGTAGACACTGGGCAGATGTCGTGTATCTGATGGCTGTTAAAGGTCCTAAATATCACTTTTGGTAATTAGTACATACTCGTATAATAGATTGAAAATATGTATCGTCTACTCTTCTCTGCTTAGCACTGAAATTAGAGTATAAGCTTAATTCGTTTTCTCTGTTTACAGGTATAAGAACTGCGACTTAGGAAGCAATGGCTAATAGACCTCCTGTTAAAAAATTTGTTGAATTTTCTGGTTTTCAAAGAACAGCATTAATTTATCAAGAAATGGTGTGAGTCGTAAAGAATCGACCTCATCAGCCGATTTCTGTGAGAACAGTGCGAATAGAATTACATAATACGGATATATGGAGTAGGGGCCTCCGAAAAAGATAACTGTTAACAGCTAGACATTAAAAAAGCACAGATAATATGGACTAAAAGGCAAAAACTGAACTGTTGATGCTGTGAGGTGTTTAACGAATCCGAATTTCGCCAATATTCTAATGATGCCAGGCGTACCTGGTTCACAGGAGAAGCAATAAGACATTTCATCCCGACTGTGTGCAAATTGTCATACAAGGTGATGGTGGGTTAGTTCAGCTTTGAAAATGTTTTAACTACTTTGAAGTGGGTCATCCAATTTGAAATACCAACCAGGATGAATCAGGCTGGCTATAAAAATATTCTACATTAAATGATGACGATGTGTATGATGTGATCATCTAATGTAGATGACCATTTAAAGAAATAGACCCTTCTGCACATTTGAGGGACATTCATGATTTCGATGCATTCCAGATGATAACTGTCCTAATCAAAAGGGTCTGTATTGCTTTAAACTGGCACAAGGAACCCAAAAATATAGTAGAACATTTAAAATTTTAAAATAGTAGAACATTTAAAAAAAGCAAAGTCGCCAGATATAAATCCTATAGATAACTTATGAGATTATCTTGAAGGGAAAGTGAAAACTCAAAAAACGTACCCGCGAAACCCAAATGAATTACGGGCTCAGCTGTTTCCAGAATGGCCTAATATTGATATAACTATTTAAGACGTCTAGTCGTATTCTTATCAACGAGAATTCATTACATGATTCGTACTAAAAAGTACGAATTATTAATTGAAAAATTACTCAAGTCGCTATTTTTTTTGTCTGGTTTATGTAACTATAGCAACCGAGTACATGATATTATTGAATATTCGGTGAGAAATTTTTTTAAACAACTGGCAGATGGTAGTTGTGCGATAGAGAGAGTATTTGATGAGCAGTAGAGCATTTATTTGTATGATGTCTAATATGGGATTTTTCCAGAGAAGAGCGCGTGCTTACTTTTTCGCCTCCAGACTTATTTGCGCGGTGAATTCAAGAATGAGGCGCAACTTTCTTCCTGAAGAAAAACATAGAGAACTGTTCTCACCATTTGTGATTTCTCTATTCGTTTTCAATATTTTTTTTTAAGTTGCAAATTGGGTTGCCTTTTAATTTTATTATCGGTAAGTTGTATTTTAATAGGATAACTGAGCGGATACTGATACAGTAATAATCAATGCAAGTATTTTCTGAATTTTGGGAGTCATATGGTCAAAAATATGGTTTTTATATATTTAATTATATGGTTTTTATAACTCGCCCTCTTTATTAATTGTTAATCAAAGCCGATACACCCCATCGATGTCCATGTAAGTTCAAAACTATAACTCTAAAAATTAAGAAAATACAAATAAACTTACTTAATTTTTAGAGTTATAAAAACACATTATAAGATATTCATTGAATGCTAATTAGAATCGAAATGATTTCCGAATATTCCTTTTAAGACTATTCGTTTCTTTGAAGGTTTTACTATTTGCAAAAGATGTTTGCGCATTTATTTATTTTCTCTGAAAAAGAATACCACTATACATAGTGGGAATAGGAACGAATCCAGTTATAAGCAGAGCAAAAATAAATAATACCACAAGAAAACCATCCTCCTCTCCCCCCCCCCCGAAGAAGCAAATAACCAGTATTTTTGTGATATATAATCTTCGTTGCATATTTAACTTTCCTTCTCACCCAGTGGCAGTTAACACTATCACGGAGAAAAAGACCATAGGAAACGTGTAACCTGATTTCAGGAAGCATCGGATCTGCAAATTACATGTCGGTGACAGTTCTGTTGCTGAACGAATATACCAAGGTTGAATTTATGGCAACTTAGTGCTCGTAAAATACAGAGGGAAATGTATACATGTCTAGCGAACGCCGCAAGCTAATCTTATCATCTGGATGGATGGCGAATATCCCAAAACTCCGAATATGGTCATCTCTTGTAGTGCAGTCTTTCAAAATAGAACCAACTCGTGAAGCGTTGTTTTGTCCAATAATTTTATATCTGTGCCGCTATTTACACCGTAAATACGGATCGCTTTGAAGTCATAAATAAAGTAAAGAATTTTCCCACAACACGTATCCTGAGTGTGCAAGAATAAATAAGCAGTATTTTACGGTTTAAAGCAATTTTGGATTTAATCAGACCTCGCATTTGCAGTTAAAATAAAAAAGCATGAAAGTATGGCATTTATTGCCAGTGGGGAAAGAGGTGCAGAGTTATCTTTTTTATTATTCAAGAACTAATCATTAGAATAAATCACCGGTCTACTTGTCTGATTCTTTCATATGTATAACATCTTTTAGGGGAAAAGGAACAAATATGCATATAGAGAATAGTCAAATTATTGGATACACCTATCATTCGTATTCTAGTCAAAAATGGAATTCAAATTATATTGACTTGTACTTCTCTAGTTTGGGAATCAGTATTCTAATATTGATTCCTAAACCAGATTCACATAGCGAACATATTCCATATATTTGATAGAAATGCATTCCTACACCTTCTGACTATCCAGAAGGGAAAAGAATTTCCTAGTTCTCTGTAAATAATCAGAATGAAATTACTGATATTTTTGCCACCGACATAGTGTACATCATCAGCCCCATGGAGGATAATTTTATATTCATCAGAGAATCTGACACTGTGGCACTTCAACCGAGTTTTATTTATCTTAATTCCCTGTTACACAATTGTTGGTGAACTATTACAACTATTCGCAATGAACCATCACTCTTCTCATTGACTTGTGATTCAATTTGTATTTCCATGAGAAAAAATTGTCTTTTTTAAAAAATCTATTGCAATGACCATCGCAATTTTGAATATAATTATATTTTGCTACCCATTGCTGACATTTCTTGGCTCATTACCCATCTCTCAAAAGGTTTTACTGATTTAGAAACTGTAGAGAGATGGCGCTATGCTTCAGAGGTGATTAAAATTTGGGAATACTCTTTATTATAAAGGGTTGTTTTCTCCCGTGGCCTTTGAACTTAAGTACTAAAATAGTGTCAATGACTGTTACCTTCTAATGAGACAACTCCTCATTATGCTACATCTAGTTAAATGACCACCCAATGTAAACCAGAGGAACTGAAATGAATTTTATTACTTTAAGTTATGATAATTCTAGTAGATCTGATTTATTTGTACACATAAGTATTTTTCCACAGTTTGCTATTCAAAAAGAGGAGCGCAAAAATTACAGTCGTACAAAGTACGCTAATAAATACGATAATGTACATCTATCATTTTGACTCTGTTCTATGATCAGTCTTTTTTTTCCTATCCACTCGTTTAAGCCCTGTTTTATTTTTTTTTTCATTTGCCTGTTTACCTTTTAATCCCTTAGAATTATTTTTCTCATCTGATTTCTTCATCTGATTTATACGCCATTGTTCTTTGGAAGAGTTTTGAGCTTGAACCCTCTGAAGAACCCCTCTTCACTGGAAAGAGGAGGAGTAAACAAAAACTTAAGAAGGCAACAGCATGTAAACAGGACACAAAGCACAGTGGCTTTGTCTCTTGCTCGCGACTGCCATTTTTTGCAATTGAAGAAAATAATCCCATCAAAGGATAAATTAACATTTTTATGAAAAGAAATTTTTTGGCCTTTTCACAGTGGAACGTTTAGTAAAGAATCTTCGAGAAATGCACAAGGAAAATTTTCTCATCCTGAAATCAAGAAAAAAGTGCATTCTCTGACGCATTTCTTTTAATATTAAGAATATTGAATAATAAAATTATGTTTGACGCTTGAAATTGCAGAAAATTAAAATTTAAAAATGATAAAAAATTAAAAATTAAATATAAATTTAAAAACATACAATATATATTTGCTGCTTGTGCTTTCCAATTATAAAAATTGCGTAGATTTTGTTATTAGTTGTTCTCCATGTTTTAATGACCGTCTTCAAAACAAGAATGAAACAGGTGAATCAAAATAAACAATATCCACCACCTTCGCTGTAATTTTCATAATCCTGTAATTTCAAAGGATTATGAACACGAATTTTAATACTTGATATGAAAGCGTATTTCGATCCTCCGTCATAACTTTTGCTAAGAAGTTTAAGGGGTGAGATGAGGAGGTCAGTGAACTTCTCATTATATACCAAATGTGTTCGATGGGCAACAGATCTAGTGAACTGGCTTTGGTTACTTAACAGATGTTTTTAGAGGAATTTCAGATATATAACTGGTTTTGGTTACTTAACAGATCTGTTTGCAATTAACAGATGTTTTAGAGGAATTTCAGATTCCTACTTCAGAACAGAACATTCAAAGACATGTTCGGTAAGACATATTTTTGGTGTTCTGTTACTCAGATTGACATTCTAATCGCTTCTACACGTCATAGGTATGTATCAAGTTCTTTCTATGCTGGATAATTTCCTTGATGATCAGTGAATATTAAGTAACCGATATAGAAGGATTTCAATAGATCGTCCTGATTGTGCGTGCGCTTAATTTGAAGCCGATTTAAGTAATATTTACCAATAATTCAGGGACACCGTGCGAGTGATTAATTTCAGCGCAGACTGATCTGCAGGATGGAAGGGTAAATTACAGGCAAGGGTTGCAAGGGTCCTCATTTTGATTACAAAATTGATATCCCATTTGTGAAGACGAAGATAGGAGAAAGATCCCGAAAAGCTGTATACAGTCAACTTAGAGTTACACAGTATATCGCCCTAACTTGCAACGGAGAAAATGTCCTTCTTGTAACACCCCTGTTTTGTGTCATGTAGACTTTGGTAGAGACGTTTGTGTGCAAGACGATCGACGACTCATCACACAGAAATGTCTGTTTCAATTGGTGTTGCGAGCGTGTCAGTTGGATCAAGGAAAAGTCGCCGAATGTAACATTCGCCACTGAGGCCAGGATCTGTCTCTCTATGTCTGTTTGTTCCAGTTCGATTCTGGACGCAGTATGGAAAGACGGAACTTGGAACTAATCCATATGAGGTCAGATCGCTATGGACAATGTTGAGAATGCGCAGGCATAAAAGGTACATCATATATGGATTTGCACATCTTAACAAGCGATATAAGAACAAAGACTCGAACCACTATGTAAACATTTTATGGATGCAATAGGGTCGCCACTTCCTTCAAGTGGACTGTAACGCATTCTCCACGGAACACAATGCACGTGTATGAGATGCTCCGAAAACTACCCTAAAGGAAATTTCATGATGTCTTTTGGGGTAGTTGATGACGCGAAATGAGTAGCCAATGCTTAAAAAAAAAACTCAAGAATAAAATAGGCGGCCATTTTGTTTTACATTGGAAAATAAATACTTTCTATGCAGTTTAAGATATTGGTTTTATTTATAGGTATTCTTCACATATCAATTAGATCTTTGATATTTTCGTATCAATTAAGAAAATATTTCAGATTTTTGCATCCCTCGTGTGCAACTAGAGGACGAATTAAATGAGCTCAAAGTTTGTAAAATACCATAAAGATAAAGTTATCTCGTACGTGATATCCATGGAAAGAAAAAAAAGGAAAGCCTTCAAAGAGTATTTTAAAAAATTAAAAGAAAAGCGTCCAATTACTTTAACAAAACTCCCCTGCTACGATGGATTAGGTGTTTAATAATTTTCCAGCTTGCATTGTCACGTACCACTATCCAAACTACTACACCGACTAGAGCAACGATGCTCCGCGTATTTGCTCAGCCAGTAAGCTGAATACCATAGCGCCACCATAGACAATGGAAGAATTAACGTTATTTTTCATCCCATTATATAAAACAGTTCTTTACTATACACTCATGGGACATTTTTCTTTCTGGGATGAACACATTTTCATCAATCTCGCGTTCATTTCTTTTAACTGACACACGATAACATCGTGATCATTTTTAATTATTCCATAATTTGGATGACAAGCAAAGCACCCATTGGAATAGTCTGTTGTCAGCAGTCCACTGACTTTTTTTTTTAAATCACGGCATCTCTGAAGTACTAATTAATATGCCAACGTTAAAGCATTGCCTCTAATAATGATCCTTCAACGCAGTTGCCAATAAAAGTTCCGAAGGTCGGATATAAAAGCGTAATTGATTTGCCAAGTCTTTGTAGCATCATAGCAGCAGAAGACCCTATCTTTGTCACAATTCGTGTCGTTTCTATTCTTGCTCGACTGTCAGCTTGTGACAGAGTTAACGCGAAACAATCTTGCCTTGTGAGCATTGCTTAGGATCAATACTTACTAGGGAAGAGAAAGTCAAGATCTTTGTCGCTTCACTGGAACGCTGGGAGAACAGAATTAATCAAACGCTCATCTGCTTACCAATTAGAATAAATCCGGCTTGCTCGTGACAGATGTCAGTTGAAAACACCCCAAGTAGGTGGATATAGCAGGCTTGTCTACACGGGCTGCAAATTTAATAATTTGTGCAAAGTTCGATTTAATGGGTGTTGATCACCCTTTGGAAAAGTTATGCAAATGAGCTGATGACGCCGAAGATGTCAGATCTTAAAAAAAAAACGAGGCGATGTGGAAAAAACAGAATTCCTTCAAAGACAAATTCATCTATGTAATTAAGGAAAACTATCTGGAACCGAAACAAAAAAAAAATCACTATTTTTTTTTGCTTTTAAACTCAAATGTTCTTTCTTGGAAGTTTACATTCATGGCTGCAAGCCGTTTATTAAATATTAAGAATTATAAAAGATGAAGTAACAGTTGAATGAAGCTTAGAGTTTGCTACCGTACTCGAATGACAAGATTATTACAGCAGGTGGTAAATAGCAGCATCCTTGGTGTGACGGCTTTTTTAATACCATGCAATGAAGCTGGATTTTAATGACTTCCTAAAGATAATAGCTATGAAAATTATCATAACCATTTCATCTACATAAGAAGTGTGACTATAAATTTTCGGGATTTTTTTCTTGCCAGATCGCCAGCAGAATCGACTGCGGTTTTGCTTACTAGACAAGTTTGCAAACTTTTCCACGGAGCTAAATTATAATTACAGAATATAACTGCCAGCGGCGTGTTTTGAAGCACTGTGGTGATCATCAAATATAATTAATAAATTTTTATTGAATAATACGGGAAATTTATTATCAGTATAACTTGGATGTCACTCCAACAGAAATAATTTTTATCTTATTGGATTCATATCCATGGTTTAACGTGGCGATAGTTATGTTTGCTCTCTGAATATACCACTATAATGTCGTATGGGGCAGATTTTTTTTTTATTTAGAGTGGAGTTTCAAAAATATAAAAAGCATGGTTCCAATTTCGTTGCATCGAATAATCATTCCAATCGATGCCTTTTACGGTCCTCCAACAGAAGAGTGTTAGAAGAATTCTGAACAATCTTTGATGGTAAGAAACTTCAGGTCTTAATGCCATCTCTCCATTTCTCCAGAAACCTATGCCTTTGAACTTGCTCCTGTTCTGTTTCGACTCCTTACACTTTCTTAATCCGCTGGTGTTTTTCTAACTTCTTGGAAATTTGCTCATTTTTCTAAAAACGGTGAGAAATCTCTCCCTTCCAATTATCGTCCATCGCTTATCTCTACTCTTCCCAAAGTAATGGAGAAATCCTTCAACCGCCAACTCTAACCTTCCATCTGAAATGATGATCATCATTATGAATTCTGTCAATATCGATTCACTAGTGATATATTGGTTTACGTTAGTCATCTATGGACAAATTCAATAAAAAAAAA
This sequence comes from Mastigoproctus giganteus, assembly GCF_048544385.1. Taxonomy (NCBI): domain Eukaryota; kingdom Metazoa; phylum Arthropoda; class Arachnida; order Uropygi; family Thelyphonidae; genus Mastigoproctus; species Mastigoproctus giganteus. Next base: position 14,873,647 of record NC_143583.1, read on the forward strand.
AACATTTGGTGAAATCCAAGCAGTTTCTCTCGTTTTGCTAAGTAGTATATGTTCTAATATCATATCTGAGATTTATTTTTATTTAATATTTAGGTTATGGAAATTATATGGTTTTGAAGAATTGGTATATTATTATTAGTTAGTATATATGTCTACAAACTTAATAATCCTCCAACTAATATGACTGATGATCCCTGTAAGTCTTCTCTTCAGAAATATTTCTCACCTTCAAATTCCTTTGAGGTTTGCAAACGTCCACAAATAAATTGTGACAATATGGGCTCTCTTCAAAAAGACGGATTATGCTCTTTGTTTAAGGTAAGTAATGTTGGTGGGCCAGCTAAGTACTTCCCATTAGAAGAATTATTGTTAATATACCGTAGCAGCCTGGATACTTTCTTAACAGACATCGTAGCATTAACCCATTTCTTTCAGTGTATTCAAATGTGGGATTCAACCCGGCTGATGTTTGATGTCTATCAACCAATAATTTGAGATATTTAAATTTTCACCCACATTTCTTCGAATTTAGTTTTTTAGCTTGGCGTTTGGCTTACAATATCAAGAGCATAAAAATTACTTCTTAGAATTGCTGGTAGTATTTAAATCGACCTCTTAAAGTATTAGTACATCCCACCATATCCTTTACTGTTTACTAGTGGTAGAAAATCTTATTACAAATAGACACATAACATTCAAATGGAGTCTTCACTCTTGGTTATAACGTTAGAAGAGGCTTTTGGGTAAACAATTTGTTTCTTGAAGAGCAGTATGTGTTTCTAAGATAGCGTAGTTTAAGAATCAGTAAATAGATATGACCAGAATAGGACGAAATCAAATAATTCTTTGACACGCCTCATGGAATTTCCAGGTGGTATCATTTTTTTAGAACACCAAAAACTGAAAAAAAATGTAGAAAGAAATCATTGGCGGGCAGTACTCTGAGAGGAATATCCCTCTCTGCCCCCCCGTATCTACATAATGGCAATTTAGGCTACATGACATTAGTGTTTCTCTCTCTTTTCTTCTATTATTCATTTAAACTCATCATCTTTGAGATAACTGCTGCTCAAAAATGCAGAGAAATGAGAAATTTTTTGAAAGAAGCGGACACACTACTCTGGAAATAAATGGAATCGATATAAAACATGGGCCCCTTCTACACGAAATCTTGCAAGAAAATAATAAGAAATTCCAGTAGCATAAGAATATTGGCCACATGCTCTCCGGGAACAAGGCAATATAAAAAAGGTCAAATTGCGAGATGTAAAGGTTTTTTAAACATACACCTGCATTTATATGTCTCCAAAGTCTTCAGATCAGTACAAGCGATAGCGAGATGGAATATTTTATTTTATAAAAGTCAAAACGAAATTTTCCATTCATTTGACTGTAATGTACAAGAACTGAATTCAAAGCTTGCTTCGAAAAGTAAAATATCTTTCAAATCTAATCTTCAGCGCTGTGTAAATAAAACGGAAAAACATTGAAAATTAATTGCGGGAAAAAAATTCTCAATATTTCATACAAGGGAAGTAATAATATGGCTCAACGTTAGGAGATATTACAAATCGCAAGCAATCACTCGTGTACAAGAAAATGTATCGTTTTAAAACAGCATATTCACTTCGTGTTGGAAAATGAATCACTTTAGGAAGAAGATACGATTAAAAGAAAGCTAAGTAATGAAAGAGCATCTTTATTTATAAACTGCATTTTTAAAATCTCCTTGAGAATTCACACTCTGATTGCCACCAAGTTTTAAAGCCAGATATTCTTTGTGCCATTTAGATTTTATTTCCTTTAACATCAAAAATAATCATATCAATAAGACTTTAGGGTGTACTATACTGTGGGTAAATTTTGTGTTTGTTCCAAGGCGTATTTGGGTGTTCTTGGCTTAAAAGAAAGTGCCTAGTTCGTATTAGATCAACTTAGTCAATTTCAAAAGACTTCAATAAATTTCTGGCACCATCTTTTTCCTTCGTATATTAAGAGGGTTTTTGGTTTGAGTTCTTTAGTTTAGAATTTTGTCAGAAGCAAACTAAAATCATGAGATACAATTATATAATATCTGTAAATTCCATATATTTTATGGGCGGTTATCTGTTTTGTATTATGAAAAAAAACCCAGTTTTCTGTAGAAAAAAAAAAATAATAACAGCAAATATCTCCCATGATCGATTAACTCAGTCTTTTTATAATGTTTGGTTGGTGCCACGTGCAAGACTTTGAATCTTCCCCAAATTTTCATTATTGAAATGATTTCCATATTAATAATCAAGAATATTTCTAATATTTTGTCTTTGTGAAGGTTTCAACGCTGAGTATTTCTCTGAAAATTTTAGTAAAGTTAACAAATATTTCTATATATATCTAATGATAATATTGAATATTTTCTGTGCTGAAATGAAAACGTTTAAGGTCTGGTTTCGTAGTTGTAGAATTCTAATATGCATTGTGTGTTTTATTTACGACCAACCTTCCCTCTCCAAAGAGGGATATGATTTTCATAAAATCAGTGAAACATGAAAGTAAAAGACAAAATGCAATCCGCTGTACAAAATTGTAACAAACCTACATCCGGCAAAATTCATCCTCGTGCCTTTAAGCATTCTGAGTGTCTTCTGAATATTCATGTCTTTAAGATAGAAGAAATAAAAGCTTTCGCAACACAAAAGATTTTTCGTTCAACTCCGCTGGCTACAAATGAATGATATTTTTGTATTTATGCGCACACAACAGCGCATCCATTAAGGCATCAGTGGGGAAGAGCATTTTGCTTTGTTGGTGTGCCATCTTTTTTTTTTTCCGGCCCGAAATCTTAACCTTAATATGGGTAGATAAGAAAGATAAGCTCGTTTATTGATACACAGTTTTGTAATGACCCGTCTAAAAGGTTCAAATAACAAAGGGAGTAAAAACATCTCGAAATAATTATCGATGACAAGGCGCGATTAGAATTTTTTTGTGAAACTCTTTAAGTGATCCGAGAGATAGATGCTACAACAGGGTAATGGTGGAGTTGAAATTTAAAAGCCATTTTGTGAAAGATGACTCTGATGGAAGGTTCATCTTTTCTTTATCTCATTATTTATGTTCGTCCATATTTCATAAAATAATTTATGTTTAGTTTCTATTATGTTAAGTTTGGGTTTAAACAAAAGTGTTCCTTTATAAGACCTGGATATAATTGATACATAAAAGAATCTTATGTATCAATTACATACGATACTGCTTGATATATAAGATACATTAATGGTGCTATTTTAAAGCCATTCTTTGTTAGAGTAATAAGAACTTGCAGGATTTTCAAGAAAAATATAATAATTTCCAATTAAAGAAATATTAAAGGAAAGGGGTTTGTACCAGTAATAAAAATTATATATAAAAAAAATAACCGGTTAATTAAAATTAGACCAGTAATTTCGACAATGTTTCGAACGACGTTGGCAACCCTTTTCTTCAGAGTGACAAAGACGTATATATTAGACCGTAATTTTTAAATAATTTTATTAATTACGAGTACGATATCTGAGGAATGGTGCGACAAATTATATTGAAAATTCACGAAAACTGACAATCACTGACTCGTCTTCGATGGCCATCAAGATGACCTAGAGTATTTTTCCCCTTAATACTTATATAAATGAAGTTACGGACCCATATCATCTTAAAATACGAATCTGGGAATCAATCACCAGTCATAGCTTTTTGACTTATTTTGCTAACAAGGTTTAACGTGTCACTGTTATATTACAAGATGGGCGTACACTGGATGCTATGCTCCTGAGTCCTGACACATCGAAGTGAACGCCAAAAATACTTATTAAATGCTTATAACTCAGTTATAACAAAAGAAGTGGAGTCCAAGAAAGCCAGCCATTCATTCTTGTCCACTGAATACCATTGTACGTGTCCTACACGACAATCAGCTCAAAGCTGTTGGTTGAATTTGTTACTGAAAATGTATTGGTTTAAAAATTAAGAATAAAATTTAAATACATTTTAATATGTATTTTGACATTTCAAAATACATTTTATTTTGAAATTTCTTTCGTATGAAGATAATAAAATTCGAAATGACAATCTGCTTAAAATGATAAAATAAAGAGTGGAAAATAAACAGCGCTTTGTCAGGTATTTACGATGTTGTTTCCCAAAAGCATAAACCGAAAAGAAAACATATGCTAGCAAGCATGATGAAGATCGTCAAATAAAAATAAATATACCAAAATTAAGAAGCAGCTAAAAATAGGATTTATTTGGAGCATTCATTTATAATTAATTTGTAAGCGTCTTTTATATCGCTGATTGATCGCGACACCAGATCTGGACTTCTCTGTTTCGGGATACCCCCAGAAGCATCTATAAAAGGAGACAGGCGATGGACATAAGTAATAAACATAGCATCAGTTTTTCTTTCACTATTACCCTACAAGTCGATCTCGGAGTCGATGCCGGGTATCATCAAATCCCCGTAGATTTAAGCCTTGCTTCTCACGCAAGGCACCACAGAGACGAGTGTGTTGTGGTTCCCATGATAGGGTATATAAACTGTTGCCAAGAGGGAAGATACGTTTGCTATATCCACTAGCGAACAAGAAGATAATAATCTTATCGTTTGGGAGAAGTGGAAGGAATCCTTACGGCTTCCCCTGGCACCCATTTCTCTGAAAGATCCCTCCTCTTGTTTTAGTAATTCTTTACGATTTCTTGTCGAGACGTTTCTATTCTTCATTTAATATCTTTTTTTTTCCCCTCACCCCAGATAATAGAAGTTTCTGCCAACTTCTAGGCAAGTCGAAATGTAAGAATCTTTGTAAATCTCTCTCTTCCCTGGGCACGTTTGACCTTTTTATTTCAAGTTTCTTTTCGCATTGAAAGCTTGAATTTGAAAAAGAAAAATGTTGTTCGCTCAAGGAGAAATCTCCAAGAAGCAGCCATTGCCTCGGTGATGTAATAGTATCGTTGGAAAAAACAATTGGCCAGCACAAAGTAGCAGAACAAACTGTTGTCAGTAATCTACCAAGAATTATGCAAAAAGGCGTAATTTACTTTGTTGCTATACCAAAGATATCACGATCCTTGTAGTACAACCTTCATTTTGCTTTTGAGATTTCAGTACCTCGTTTATTTTGAGTTCACCGCATTAATTTATCGTGTCAAAAGAATGAAATGGTAGATTGAACCAGTTTCATTTTAAATCAAATGGCTTCATTTTGTTATCTAAAATGTCGCATTTCATTCTTTTCGAACTCCTGATATTTGAAATGTTTTTCATTTAGTGCCCTACCAAATTAAAGTCTGTAAATCTTGAAGTAATTTATAAGCGTGTTTGTTTCCAGTGTCCTCAAAGATATATTCAAAACAGCGATATACATGTACTTACAAACACGATTAGTGAAAATCATATTGAGTTTTGAAGATTTTGTATGAATAAAAAGAAGTTTTGTGCCCACTGAAATTTTCTGTATGAACTAGGGTTTTTTTAATGAGTAAAATTTCTGCCAATGTATACAAGAACAGATTTTGAGTTGCTGAAATATTCATTAATATTTAGAAAAAAAGTTTGGCTTAAAACATGAAATCCGAATTCCTACGAGATGTATCTACACAGTAATCCCTGGCAGGCTAGCATCTTTAGGAAGAGACTTGTACAGAATGGCACACGATGAGTTAACTCATGCACGTCATAAAATTTCGTTTAAAGTTGGTGGTAGTTTTCACAAGAAAAGTAAATGTTAACTAGCAATATCTCGGCGTTCTGTTCAAGAATGCTTCAATTCGATTTTAAAATGTACTCGTACAAAACTACAGTACTATGTAATCTTTTCGAAAAATGTGAACAGAGAAGACTTCAATTCGCCGCATGGACAGAGTAGAGAAAAACAATACACACCATCTTGGTTTCAGATGCAACTGCTTTTCATTAGGACCGGACAACAGAACCTCACAGCCAGCTTCTTGAGAAAAGCAGCCTCGGAAGGAAACCGTCCGTATATTGGCTCCGTTACAATGTCTTATGTGATCCAAGGAAGCAGCCGTTTTCTACACCTCCCAAAAAGGGGGAATAAACTCTATCACATGGACACTTTCCTTCCTTGGCTGCTTTTTTTCAAGAAGCTGGCTGTGAGGTTCTGTTTGCCCAAAATTGTACATTCTGCTTGTTCGGTTCAGTTCAGTCCTAATGAAAATCATTTTCATCTGAAACCCAGATGTTCTTTTTTGAATACAACTGTTTTAGAACTTCGCCATAATAATTAACTCCATTGATAGCGCAAAACTATTCTTTCACGAACCCATTTTTTTTTTCTTTTTGAGAATGCTATACCTAGCCAGTTGATTCCTACCTAAATTTTGGCACTCACATATTGTCAAACTGTTATCGTGATCGCCACAAAATTAAGATTTACTTTTCTTATGATATATCATAAACAGAACTGCAAATATTACATCGATCCGAGCCATATTCCTAAATCGCATCCAAAGGCCGAGGTATATATAGTGACTCATATGTAGTTCTTGACCAAAAGTAATTGATATGTGTCGGCACCTTTGCCATGTAATGCGAACTTCATCGTTTGCTGTGGCTAGCGCTGCTGAGTACAAAGACTAGCGTTTTTTGTTAGTTTGACGGCGGTGCTGGTGGTCGGTTCTTTCTTCATCACTTTCATCAGGGAGCGATGATTTCTATCCTTTAGTGTTTTTGGCGTACATGACTTTTTCCTTCTTTTCACTATGTTAACTTCGGTTGGCTTTGAGTGATTCAAACGTGCGACTCTTGTACCCAATGAAAAATCGCTATGGCATCCCAAAAAAACTTAGAAACACGGTAAGCATTGAACCGCGACTCATTCTGCCTGTTTACGATATCATTACCATCGTTTGCACAGTTTTAAACCTGTTAAACCATGAATCTCATTCATACCGTTCAGTTCATCTGGGTGCGTATCCATATATGATATGGATATATCATATATACGTTTAGAAATAATCTCTATCGAATTAGGCAGAAATTTACATCAAAATTAGACCATTACACGGCCCTTAATGTATGGCCCACATTGCATCGTTATGGAACTCTGTTATATTCTAGTTTAAGGATATTACCAATTGTATTTCACATTAAGAAATGATTTTGACTGGCAGAAAGATAGAGAGCCAGACAGACAAAAGAGTAATACAAACAGACTGAAACACGGGAGCACCTCTAGCATTCGTTTTATATTCAACGGAGCAAATTTAATCTAACTCCATGGTGGGTTCCGTAGGGGAGGGGGCACTCCTTCTTGAAGAATAAATCGATTCCCACCTGCAGGATTATTCCCGTTCGTGCAGCCAGAATCTTAAGACCAGAATAATCTTTGCCCGAAGCTTCAACTCTTGTAATCAATTCGTCCTGGTGTTTGTGATCTTTGCCACATTCTGACCTTCCTGAAATGAACACTTCAACGAAATTAAATGCAAAAGAGAAGTTGGAAAAAAATTCGATATATTCTCATGAACTTAAAAGATAGAAGAAAAAACGCTTAAGGTGAACGGGTCGCCTTTTCTACATCTCTTTGTGGAGAAAGAATCGACTTGCTGGAAGTGTAATGTTCGCTGGTGTATCAGAGTGTGATGTTTTTGTTTTATTAGAAGTCGGTTTGGCACACGTTAAAGGTGTATTTCAGTACAATGAACACAAATTCAAATTTTGAATTAGAGATACTTATTACCGATGCATTGCTTTAGGCTGACTCTTTATATAGGATTGTAAGTGTTTAACATTCAAGGCTGTCTCATTTGGTACAGAACGTTGTAAATATCTGAAAACGTTCAGTCTGCCTCTACCGCAGTTGGGAGGTTTTTTTCATAGAAGTTCTCGAAATAAAACAAATAGTAGAGGGACTTCAGCGTGATGAATGGTATTGGTTTGTCCCTCAGTTATCATTCTGGATTCAGTTTGAGATCCAGCAGGGTATGCATGAGAATAACCGTCCACATACCATACAAATATTTCAGCAGTAATGTGACAATATATTGTGAGGTTCGCCATTGTCACGCGTTTGGAGTGGTCTGAGTTCGAATCTCTTTGAAGACTAGAGGAATCTTCAAATGCTGCTATCCAGGCATCTCTTCATATCGCTCGATGTGTTTTGTGATCAGGAAGAGATGTCTGGATAGAATTTTGGCCAAATTAAACTGCTGTCCATTAATGCTGTCCTTTCAGAATAAATTCAGCAAGACTATAAAGACGACAGTTGGTTTGCTGAACAGCAACTGCCACTTTTCTGAGTGGCCAGTATCACTGCCCATTAAGAGGGCATAATCAATACCGATGTTGTCAATATTATTCATTTTGAACAGGATTATATAAATTCATATCGACTTGCAAATCGACCTGTTCCGCACGTGGATACATGTGCTTCTGCACAATTTTAGCTTAAAAATGAAAATATTTCTGAATTTAATCTAATTCATGCTACATTAGAAAGAGTAACTGAATACCTGCATATTTCAAAGAAACTTTTATTGATACAATATTGAATAATCTATTGTTCCACCATTTTCCTTAAAGAGGGTATCCCGATCGGTAGACTCGGAACCAGTTTTTGATAACAGGAAGGCAGTATTTCTTGTAGGGAAAGTCTGAAGCTGACTTTCCAGCTCATTCCTAATGTGTTCACTGTGATTAAGGTCACGGTTGTGGGTAGTCCAGTGAAGCTTTTGCACCCCATGTCTTCAAACTATGAAGTCGAACAAGGTGCATTGTCATTAAACAGAAACTGACCCTCATATTGTTGCCAAAGTGAAGAAACAGCAAAATTGTCCAGAATATCAATGTACCACACGGTATTCATTGTTCCAGAAACGATGAGCAATGGTCTAAGCTCAAACCCCGAGAAACAACACCTCCGCTAAACGTTACAGTTGGAATAACGCACTCACGGAAATATCAATCTCTGGGCATTTGCTAGATTTTGATATTGTTAACATATCGAAAAACCGCGTATCATCATTCCTTACTCCATAATCCATATGGCCTCAGATGCTGATGCACAATAAAACCACTAAACAAACAAACAAACAAACAAAAAAACTCTACAGCGTTCTAGGATTCAATTACAATGGATTGTGCACTAGTCAATAAATGCTGTGCATTGCCTGTTGGGACTTGTCTGTGTGATGCAGCTAATCGTAATAATTAAAAATCCTATGCCATGCAGCTACCTACGTAATTGCTGCAGCACACAGAAAAAACCTAATAAAAGACAATGCATAGCATCGATTACCTGGCAAAGAGACGAGAGTTATCCCTCCGGTTTTTTTACTTCAACTTTTGCGGTCTATTCGAACGTCCCCAACTGTCTTAACACTATGACATTCCCACTTGACGATTTCATCAGCCACCGTTGGTCTACTGGACGCGTTCCCAACCGATGTTCCGCGAGATTAGGAAACACTCCATTGAGTTCAATGGTAGCCACTGTTTAGATGTGACGTGAATAAAGACTTGGAACCACTGACCTAGGTGCTGCAGTGCGTGTGTGTTGAGAGTCAAAGTAACTAAAGCTATGAGGCAACAGATCCAAGAATTCTGGCATAGCTGATTGCGGTAGAGACTGCAAATAATTGTATTCCATGGATGTATCTGGTGTGTCTTCTTGCACTATGCATGTGTGTGGTTTTTGGCGCCTTGTGCCACTAGTGGGGTCTCTGTACGGACTTGGAGCTTCAAGAAGGATCTTCTCAGATTAGTGCGTCAAGGATCTTCTCAGATTAGTGCTTCAAGGACCTCTCAATTGGTGTTTCAAAAAGGAACGGCCTATAATAAAATTGCTCAATCTTTTTCTGTGCTTTGTAGAATCTGTGACTTGACTCTTCATTTGGACTTGGGACCTGAATGTGACTTTTCTTTTTTTTATAGGAGTAAATCTGTAAATATATATAGGTATAACTTTGTATGATATTACAAATACACGGAGAGGTTGCTGAAGTTTGGCTTGGATTGCCTAGTAAAATAAATAAATAATGAAAAAAAAAAAAAACACGACATTGCCTCTGTAAACTTGGTGTTTCCTGTGGTCGCGTTACCTTTTGCTGGATGAAAAACTAGATTTTCTGGGAGAAAAGGCCATGCAGTTCTCTCCTTAGAATTAGCCAAACCTTAGCCAAGTTGTGAGGATAAAAAAGCTCACAGAAAATTCTCACTTCACTCAAGACATTTTCCAACCCCGGTGCGGGAACAAACGTGATTATATCCAATGTGCTACTCGTGAGGGTGCAGTGAACACGAATCAACTAATTGCTAATATTCCTCTTGGAAACTGTTAGGCTCAACGCGTCCACTTCGCGGTAGATAAGGAACCTTACTAACATATTATGTTCATCACGATCATTTCTTCATGATAATGTCATAGATATGAGTTCGTTTGGATGTTATCAGTTACACTATACCTGATTTCGATGACAACACCAGTAATTATGCTATAGTTTGTTCTGAATTTGGCTGCTGTGATCCTTTGCGCGTGATGAGCTCATAGACATGACGTCACTGTGGTCTTATCCGTCGATGTTGTTGTTAGGTTTTAGGAGTATCAGCGATTATGATCCTCTTTGCCCCTTTTTTGTATTAGGTCAGTACAAATTGTCTGTTCACGGACCATTTGCATATTGTGTGGGCTGAATAACCCGGAATAATTCATGGTGAAATCCCTACTCGCTCTGCCTGAGGTTAGCTAACTATAGCCCTGATTGCAGAGACTTTTAAATTCTTCCAATCATCGAAGAGACTCAAGGCTCAGACTTCTCAAAACGAATTATAAGTGACAAAACCACTATACTATCTTGAAGGAGGAACGTTATCAATCACACAGTGTAATCGACGACGACATCATGTGATTCCCAGGGTGTCCCATATGTCTACAGATTTTTGGAAAAGCGTATATGTGAGGTATACCAGCAGGCCCAAAAACAAAATGCACCTGCGTGTGATTTCCAACTTTTAAGAGATTTAAATCATAGATATTTCGTGAAGAAAACTGGTTCATTGAAAAAATATATATACAGTGAAACTTCCCTTTAACGAACAGCCATGGGGAACGAAAATTTCTCCGTTAGAGAGAAGTGTCCGCTAACAAGAAGTATGAGGGAGAAAAAAAAAAAGAAAGAAAGAAAAATCGTTAAACGTTTAATGTAAAATTAAATTAAATTATATACAGATTTTGCACAATATTTTTGTAAATAATATACATACAATTGTGCTATGCATATTATGACTTTATCTTAAGAAAAATAACAGTAATCACTTATTTTCTTCTGCACCTTCTTCCGGCTGATAATTTTGTTTTCAACATTTGTTTGGAGTGAAGAAACCATCGAAAGTCCTTCAGTATCTCCTTCAGCGGCGAAAAACATTTTTAAACGATTGATTTGTATGAGCGCTTCTTCTATTTTCATCGGTGGTTCGTCGTTAATATGTTCTTCGACAGAATGACCTCCTTCCATTTCTTCATCCTCATGAGGAACTTCTTGAAAAATATCGATGATAATGTCGTTGATATCTAGAGCACCATCTTCTGTAGTGAGGTTCGAGTCTATATCTTTGTAGCCAGGGTCACTTGTAGCTGAAGTATCGTACATTATCAATAGATGTTGAAGTTCTTGTTCTTCTTGGTGTTCCACATTGCTGTTCACAACTTCAATTTTTGCGTTTGAGAAGCCAGACTTTACAAAACAGTTCAGGACAGTTTGTTTTCTAATTGCGTTTACTGAAGAGGAAATCCATTGAATCGCATCTAGGATGCTGAGTTTCTTTGCAAGGTCACTCGCACATGTTACATCGTTCATGTTTGCAATGAGATGTCTTAAAACACGTTTTCTGTAGTGAAGTTTAAAATTTTTTATTATCCCTTGATCCAAGGGCTGACACTCTGCAGATGTGTTTGGTGGCAGAAAAACGATTTGAATGTTGGACAATTCAATGTGCGGGTGAGATGCAGCATTAACCATGAAAAGAATAATTTTTCTGTTTTGACGAATCATGTTTTGGTTAAAGTGACTTATCCATTCGCTCATGATATTTCGTGTCATTCACGCTTTTTTATTAGACTTCCAGTCAACATTCAAAAGATATAACTTTATGCCCTTGAAACAACGAGGATTTTGTGGTTTTCCTATAACAAGAGGTTGTTCAAAGTCTCCCAGCATATTTGTACACAATAGTACAGTCAAGCGTTCCTTAGAAATTTTTCCGCCCTGGCACTTTTCGTTTTTTGACTCATTGTTTTTTCAGGAAGAGCTTTAAAAAAAATCATGTTTCATCACAGTTGTAAATATCCTTAGCTTCAAAATCACTACATAAATCTTCCAATTTGACTGTCCACCCTGTTACAACCCCAGTATCAACAGATCCACCTTCACCACTTACGGTTTTCCAAGAAATTTTATGCCGAGTTTTGAACTTGTCTAGCCATCCCTCAGAAGCTTCGAACTCATTTACTCCCATAGATTTCGCAACCTCCAAAGTCTTTTCCCTAATAATAGGCCCATTAATGGGATTTTTTTTAGCACGTGCGCGACAAAACCACTTATACGTAACATTGTCAATTTGAAGTCCAACAGTTTTCGGGAATGATTTTTGAACCCGATCATTTCCGTGTTGCCAAAATTGTTTGAGCAGTTCATTTTTTTTCTTTAGGATGTCGCTTACCTGCGTCTTCCCGATTTTGAATTTTGCAGCGAGATTGCGAACACTATTTTTTTGCCGATCATACGCATTAATGAGTTCGACTATCTTTTAAAGTTAAATGTTTACGAGAAGACATTGTGCTCTTCACACGACACTGAACAAAACTGAAAACTGAAACTGAAAAGACGAAAGGCTGACCAAATTCCCCTCCCCGAATTACTAAGAGATATTACAAAACAAACATCTGAATTATGAAAAGCTGCCAACAGCTGTAAGATTTATTTGCCACAAATATTTGCATAGTTTTACAAGATTTGACACAATTTACTCCCACATTTATTATGATTTTACCATAATGAATTGTAAATTGGTGAAATAATGAGCATTAAACCCGTGAAGTGTAATCTGCTTTTATTTTTATTTATTAAAGAATTGTTGATCATTCTCAGACGTTTAGTCGTACTTCCAGCGTACCATTTCTTCAGTAACTGTAAAGATAGCAGAACAGTCAAATTATGGTATGATTTATTTGGGGGTTGTTAGTTTTGATTGGACATTGTTACCTGTTAATTTGATTTCACATTTCCTATTTGTTCAGGTTAAGGTTTAGCCTTGAATTACAATGAAAGGACAGAATCCATGGGATACCTGGTTCCTGGTTCCTGGGCAACGCGACGCTGTCACCCCTCTCGCTAGTGGACGAACCCACCGCTTGGCAGGTATACAGTATAACTGTATCACTGCATTCACGTAGACGGTAATTCGATGACAGTATGGATAAACGTCTTGAATTAACAGATTTTGAAAGAGGGATAATAGTGGGTGCCCGACGGATGGGTTACTCTATCGCGGATGTGGTACAGAAATTGCACTATCCCAGTTCGACAGTATCAAGGGTGTATCGTGAATACACCATTTCTGGATTAACATCTTATCGTGGACAGTGTGGGCGGAGAAAGGTGGCCGTCGACGTCTGTCTCGCATTGTTTCAGCCAACCGGAGAGTGATAGTGGCACAAATCACCGCCGACTTCAACGAGGGAGGTGCCAGAAACGTCTCCACCAAGACCATCAGGCGATCATTAGCTGCAATAGGTTATGGGAGCCGCCGACCCACCAGAATCCCATTGCTAACACCATGACACAGGACTGTACGCCTCAACTGTGCGAAAGAACATTGGCACTGGACCTTGGATGACTGGAGACAGGTCACCTGAAGAAGAAGAAAAACTCTTTATTGCATACAGAACGCACACGCCGTACACAATACCCTTCACGGCTACAAGCCAGGGGTTTACAGTAAAGGCTAATACAATGTAATAAACAAGGATGAGATAGGAGAAAAAAAAACAATATTATTACTAATTATACAAGTGTAGGATTAAACATTGCAAAATAAATGAAAAATTTACATATGAACATATATACACAACAGCATGTTATCGTGTTAAATTATTCTCCAGGTAGCAGTCCTTTTACAGTGCTGGAGTCATCTGAGCAGGCGCAAAAAGTTGGAACACTGTAGTGATGGATCCATGGCAGTGATGGACAGGTCCTTGGGAGCAGGTTCTAATGCCCTGTGACGTGGTCCTGAGAAGGAAGTGGATGGAGTAAGTTCTTTCTATATTTTTTATCCAATGCGAACTTGTAGAGGTCGCCATCCAAGGAGTATATGTACTGCAGCATTTTCACGGGTAAGAACCGATCGGATAAGAACCGATAACTTTAACCGGTTTTGGGTGGCCTGAAGGACTGGATTGGCCCGAATGCTTGAGACAGGGATCCTCCAACCGCAGTTAGCCCAGAAGTCTGGGTCCGAAATAAGGCCAACCGTCATTTTTACATTAAAGACGAGTCTTCTCTCATGGATAATGGCAGGAAGACGTCTGATGTTTAGAGCTGCTGCTATCTGGGTGGTCGTTGGTGCAGGGGGAAGCCGAAATTTCCATATGGCCCATTTCAATAGTCAAAATTCGCCCGCAAAATTCCGTCTCAGATGCGTTGCGACAGTTGAGGTCCAGACTTCTGCGCCATAAAGTATGACCGGATAGACACATGTCTTAATATACCTGCACCCAATGGCCTGGTCATGGACATGCATAAGTTGTTGCTTAAGCATCCACCGGAGTCGACAGAACTTTTTTTTGCAGGTGATCTATGGGTGTGGTAGAAAGAAGAGCTTCTGGTCAAAAATAACGCCCAGATCGTTGTGTTGCTGAACAGCAGAAATCGCAAATCCTCCTATATTGGGTTGCACCATTTTTGGGTTCCATTTGAACGAGACAGTCAACTGTTTCGACTTCTCAGGATTGATGTGAAGGCCGAAACCGGAGAGGAAGGCCTCGAGGTTCTGGATTTTCTATACGATTAAGACTGCTCCGATGAGTCCCGTTTCCAGTTGTTTGGAGCGGACGGGGGGGGGGTGCATAACTGGCAGAAACCGCACGAAGCTATGCACCCGTCATGTCAACAAGGAACTTTTCAGGCAGTTGGATGATGGGTAATGGTCTGAAGCGTGTTCACTTGGCATACGTTGGGACCTCTAATACGTTTAAACGAATCTCTGAACGGTCCAAGTTACGTGTCCATCCTTGCAGACCATCTGCATCCCTTCATAGTCATTGTGCACCCACAGGGAAATGGACTCTTCTAGCAGGACAATGCGCCTCCCCACAGAGCCGTGGTTATTAGAACATGGTTCGAAGAGCATTCCACAGATTTTGCCTCCATGGAATGGCCTCCCCGTTCACCGGACATGAACCCTGTGGAGCATCTTTGGGATGCTGTGAAAAGATTCGTTCGAGCTTTGGATCCTCCACCCAGGAATGCACTGAATTATGGACAGTGGTGCAGCAAGAATGGATGGAAATACCTGTGAAATGCTTTCGTGAACTAGTGACTCAATGCCTCGGTGTGTGACTGCCCTCACCAGGGCGAGGTGGGAATACCCGTTACTAGGTAGGTATCCCTTGAATTCTGTCCACTGAGTGTAGTTAACAAATTATTAGTAAACATTACGCAAAGAAGTACGTTTTAACAGTTTTTTATAATTATATATTAGTTAATAAGATTAATAATAAATCAATTAACATTGACTTAATGAAGTGTCCAAAAATAAATAAAACTACTGCTGTTCCTTGTTTATGAGAACACTCAAAAATGTCTATATTGTTAAGGGGAATTTGTTATACAATTATTTGCAATTACAGAACACCAAATTCACACGTTATTAACTGTTTGAAATGTAGCTTAATAAATGATCTTGTGTTCATTGATTTTTGTATTTTTAATAAAGCCATTAAGTTACGTAGCGTTTCATTTAATTTAACTTTATACAAAATTTAATCCCAGGATAGCAGGTTAATAAAATTACCTTGGTTCCTTTATTTTAAAAATACAACCACTATGAAAATACAACCACAACTTAATTTAACTTTATTCACCATTTTAATCCCTAAAGATTAAAAACAGCCATTACCGGATTATGAGTTCATTGTGGAGGGGTATTTTTAATACTGCTTGAAAACAATTATTCCTTTGTTTACTCAGTTAAGCATGTTGGAAACATTTGTTGTACAACTTTAATTAAACTTGACCAGAAAGAGCAGGAAATTTAAAAAATTATAATAGTATTATTTTTAAGATTTTTTACAGTAAAAATTTAATTTGTTTATCAACAATACCGAAAATATGTAAACTTTTGAAAAATAATTCTCAGGATATGAAATGATATCCATATCATTAAAAAAAGATATGAATATCATTTTGAAGGTTTTAAAGATTATACCAGAACTCGGCTACTATGATCATTGGGGCAAGTGGACTGGTGAGACACCAGTACGCCTGCTCTATTGTAAAGAAACGTGAGGTAAGGTTGGCAAAGGCCCTACGAGGGCTTCTACGAAAATTCTTACTGGGGAAAACAAAAGTATGGTTAAGAATAGGTAGAATCTATAGAACCCACACTCAGACCAGCGCTAAGCAACTATAGCAGAGAGAGAGAGAGAGAGAGAGAAGTAAAATGAAATACACTTTTCGAAATAGTTTGTTAAATAAACAATTTTAAATAATAATAGTTTTTTTATTTATAATTCTCAGTGAATTAAGTTAAATTTAGTGTAATAATATGAATTACAATTATATGAATTACACCTTATGACATAGAAATTATAGAACGAATATATATAATCCTAAATAATCATAAACCAAGATACATATTATCTTATCAAGAAGCCACAACCTGATCAAGGTTTATGGAAGCACAAAGTATTTTGATAGACAGGCTGTTTAATTTCCAGACGCTTCAATTTGTAGAATTGAAGGCTTTCTTGGTAAGAGCATCCTTTTGCTTCCTTCACTAACTCATTGATCTTCTCTGCATCCATTCCAACAGATCCACAACCTCAATATGAGGTTTCCAGACTTGTGTGCATACTTCAGATGTGATCTTTATACAACTGGATAATCACTTCCTTATCCCTGCTGAAAAAATTCTGCATCATTGACAAACCGTGTGAGGTATTCTAGCAGCCAGTCTACAGTGCTCACAAAACTTCATTTTCTGACTGCACAATAACTCCCAGATCTTTTTGAGTTAAGTTCTACTGATCCGGATCTTTTTTTCGTTCTACGTTTTGCTTTCGTAACAGGGAACAGTGGTTGCAAACAATTGTAAAATTCCATTCAGTGGGACTAACTGTAATGTCACCAAATTCTGCAAATCCTAAATGGAAAGCAAGCATTCAGCGAAGTAGTCATAGATACTAAAACTACTATTATTAATTTCTTCCCAAATCCCAGGATATCCAGATTAGTTTGGCAATAGTGTATAATATAAAGGAAAATGTATCTTGCAACTTCCTCTGACTGTCCGCTTTTAATGATATTCAGTGTATTTCAGTAAAATCCGCTGCATAATTAAGCACTTCAAGAGAAAACTGTTATATCCGGATTTGGCACCAGTCACGATTTTCTCTAAGTGGTCCGCTAATAGGACTCATTTGCCGGCTGCCAGATATTAAACTGTGTTTCAAGTGCCCAGACGTGATCAATGAAACCTCCCATAGTTTGCATACTGCTACAATTCTTCTAAACATGAGATTATATCATACATTTTCCTTTGCACAACTCTTGCGATATTTGCAGACAATGTGTGAATCGAAGGCTTAAATTGCGATGAATAAGTTCGAATATTAGCAATTAGTCCAAGCGGTAGTGGCCAACTATATATCAAATGACAAGGAAATTGCAGTTAAAATATGATTCCCCTAATATAGTGCCAATTTCTATCATACATCGTTTTCTAAAATCATACAGCCTTCCAGAAATTTCAGACTTTGCTGCATAAAAATCATAAATCATGGAGGTTTCCTTTTAATTGTCTCCCTTGCTTTGATAAGCTGTTGTCAACGTGCTAAAGGTCACTGAATCTCTGGAAGAACTTTCTGGAATACTTGTCATTAGACCTGTCACACCAGTTTGAAGCCCCTTTGTTTGAATGGAAATTCATTTCCATTCAACAAAGGGGCTTTAAGTATTAATCGGACAACTATGAGGTCTGACTTCTTGGCAGGAAAAATTATGGAAACTATCATTATGGATGCAGAGAGCAAGGTTAGCCTCTATGGTAATGATTTTAAAAGAGCCACATCGTAATTGGTTCCTGGAAAGTTGTAAAGCTGTATCATAGAGTGATAAATTACGGTACACGGTTTTCCAATCTGATGACAACGTTTGTGTCAAGCGGATGACCAGACAATGTTATATACTAGACTCTGTCAATCCAGTTGTGATGTTCGGCAGAAGTGCCCTCACCGCCTAGAGTTTTTTCTCCTGGTTTCGGTTTGGGCCATTGGTCATCGTTATTGGAACAATGAATGTCACATGGTACATCGATTTTCTGAATAATTCTACTCATCTGAGATTGTAATAAAGGAATGGAGAACGCGCTTTTCTGTTTGAATATGACAATGAACTATGTCATACTGAACAGCCTGTAGTGACTTCGTTTGGAGACATGGTTGCAGAAAAGCTTAATTGGCTTACTCAGAACCATGACTTTAAAACCAATTTACACTTTTTAGATGAGAGAGAATATCGGTTTCGGCCTCACCATCACGCTGACAAACAATAGCTGAAATTACATCGGTGTTGAAGAAGGAATAAATTCTGTGAACCAATTTTCGGTTTTGAATCAACCGACGAGGATAGAATTTGCAATTAAGGCGATACGCTATGAAATATCATATATTAAAGTATTCATCCATATTCCATATATTATATGAAATATGGATGAATGTACCCTTTTACTTTTTCCACAAAGCATAATTTGAATAGCTCTTGATGCAGAGGTTCATGCGTGTCGATTATGTCCAAAATCTTCACGTTTGAATTATTATTATTTTTCTCAAAATAAAGATGTCTGTTTGTTAGTAATGGAATTCTAGAGATATTCTATTAGTTTGTTTTAAAAGAGGATTTACTTCTGTTCCAAGGGATATACGAACAAGTCAATAACCTGAAGATTCGGTTATTGTTGTTTTCAAATCGAACCACTAACCAGAAGGAAGGCAGCTGGTCAATGGTAGTGGTTGTTTATATGTTAGCAATTTTTGCCAGTCATTAAAGGCACGGTTCTCAGTTGAGACTGTTGAAATTAATAAAAGAGCGTTAATGATATGCCCTCGCGAATAGAGCAATGGATAGAGTCACTGCTGCCTTACACCATGACGAAAACACTCGAGTTTCCTTCCTGTCGCCCGCCAAAGTTGGGACATACTTCTCGTCAGAACGTTTGATGGGTTCACACTGTGGAAAATTTATAAATATGCAAACGATATACAAATGCCTCAGTGCCTTATTTGCTCCTACTAAATTATAAGCAACCGAATTCAGTTAAAAATGCAAAGCGATAATCATTCATTTAACATTACTAATTGGGTCGAAAGTTCGAGTTGCAGTTTGATAATAGAAAGTAGTAAAACCTTTAACTTCATAGTTTGGTTAAAATCCCATCCGAAATTGGAGGAATTCCTAAAAGGGCCTTAAACCAGGCCAGTGAACTGCCACTGTGGTTCACTCATGGCTGAGAGAGTTTTCAAAAATCAATTTCAATTATAGAAAATAATGTAAAGAGCGTAAACAAAAGATATTCTGTATATAATAAACTTCTTTATTACTGCTAAGTACGATACATGTACTAGTGACAATAATTCTCATCACGGCGACATGGCAGGAGTTTTACATTATATATGTGATTAAATTGGCAAAAATTACAGTTAC
This sequence comes from Mastigoproctus giganteus, assembly GCF_048544385.1. Taxonomy (NCBI): domain Eukaryota; kingdom Metazoa; phylum Arthropoda; class Arachnida; order Uropygi; family Thelyphonidae; genus Mastigoproctus; species Mastigoproctus giganteus. The sequence continues at coordinate 14,893,603 of NC_143583.1, forward strand.
ATGGGACATTATGAGTTACACAAAATTAAACATGTAAAAATGAATTTATAATAACAGGAAAATATAAAGAGGAACTGAACGTCGTAACCCAGTTTGGAGGAATTTATCCCAATTCCACAGATGTAATCCACTCGAGGAGCATGTGACGGTATTTGTAGTCGGTAGCCATTTTCTGTAGGTTGACTCCAAGACGGAGCAGTGCCTGAATTTTGGGGAATGCCTGGGCAGGCAGGAACCGACTACACAGTTTCAACCGGTTGTATTTGAGTATTAGTGTGTGGTCTGACCTCAAGGATGGCGTAGGATTGTGCCACTGACAGAAATCCCAGATGTTTGGGGCGTTTATCACTCCTGTGTACGTTTTTACTGTAGTCATTAAACGCATGCTGACAATTAATCTCGGGAGCCTGGGTACATTTAGCTGCTCAGCCATGTCAGTTGTTCTCAAGTGAGGGGATCGGCGATGCTTATTTGTGGCCCATTTCAGGGTCCAGTATTCACACGAGAACACCGGTTTTTGAAGTGAGGGCAACGCAGATGCCCAAATTTCAGTAGCGTTTAAAATAACCGGATAAACAGTGGTTTGAAGATATCTGGTAGTGGTTGCGGCATCGTTGGAATGAAGTAAGTGTTGCTTCGCTCTCCAGCGTAGGATGTTAAATCGCTTCCGGAGGTATTCTGTGTGAACATTAAAATTCAGCTTCGGATCAAAATAGACACTGAAGTCCTTATGGCAGGTAACCACTGGAATGAGAATACCCAAAACTGATGGGCGAATTACTATTGGTTGCTGTTTCAATGAGCAAATCATTATTGCAGATTTTGAAGGGTTAAGGTTTAACCCAAACATCTTCAAGTAAGTTGAAAGAGCGATCAAGTTCTCTGTGATTGAAGACGTAATTGCCATTGGGTTTGCAGACGGTGGGATTAAGGTAAGAAACTTTATATCGTCGGCATATATTAAAGCATCATCACGGGGACTCATGAAAGGAATTAAAATGGCTGAGAACAGAAGGATAAAGAGGACGCCACCTTGTAGGACTCCTGCATTGATTTTTCTTGCAAAGTGGGTCTTCTTCATTGCGAGGTGGACACTTCTATTCCTCAATAAGGCGGTGAAGAAAGCTAGTAGGTCTCCATTAATCCTGAAGAAGAATTGCAGAAGACCGGGAAGGGTTGTGACGTCTAGGCTGTCAAAAGCAGCTTCAATATCGGCGTACACAATAGCTAATTCGGATTTAGTTTCGAAGGCCCGAAGAATTGATGTCTGTGCGGCCATGAGGTTTCTTGTGGTGGATCTATTTGCGACTGCGAAATTGAACTGTTTCGGCTTCTGTGGCATCAGCTGTTTGTTTAATTCTGGAAGGAGTACCTTTTCAAGAAGTTTGAGGAGGTTGGAAGAAGTTGAGATTGGTCTGAAATCTTTTAGGCTTGTTGGCACTTTAACCTTAGGCAGTGGACTCACAGAGTATTCATTCCATTGAGCAGGGAAAACTCGTGTGGAAAGAACAGAGTTGTAGATTGAGAGCAATGCATCTAGGATATAGGGGGCTAAGGCACTTAATTATGAAATGGAGTATCTTATCTCGGCCTGCGGTACTAGATGGACGCAGGAAGTTAATTAGCATATATCAGTTGCTGTCTTGTGATAAAAATTATGGAAAGGTCAACAGTAGGAGCAAATTGAGAATTTTGGAGAGTAATTTCAGCAGAAGCGGAATTGGCTTTGAATCTTCAAATGTAGTCCATCCAGTTATCTAGATCAAGATTTGAATTAATGAGACTGTGTCTGGATGAGTATGGCGCTTTTCCTTTAGACAAAGTAGCATCGGTGTTTCTCTTTATTGCTGATGCCTTGAGTCTGTTGAAAACAGCTCTTGCTCTAGAGTATAGGATTCGATCTTGGGTTGTGCCAGAGATTTTCCACTGCCCGTGAAGGTACTGCTTGTTGTGGAAACTACGCGCTAGATCTTTGGTCCACAAAGCTCTAGTCCTTGGAGAAATGTGTACGGTCTTGGCTGACGCATAGAGGGTGACTGTATTTAGCCATCTTGTGTTTAGATCAACTGCGAGGATTGGGTCACATCCATCAAGCACATGCCATGGAATAGACTTCGCTGCCTCGAGGCACTTTTTTGGATCCAGAAAAGTCGGAGAAAATATGATTTTCTTTTCTACAGTATTATGGCAATTGAAGTTGGGCGTAGGCAGAATAAGAAGTAATGTAATTGGGTCGTGATCTGATTTGAAGGACGTTTCTGGTGGAATGTCGACTCTGACAATTCCAAAACACAGAATCAAGTCCAGGCGATTGGTGCTTCTCCTTGGCTCCTCATTGATAATCGTAAACTTTAATGGACAGAGATTGTTCATTAGTCGCAGAAGGAGAGGGCTGAGATGGGGTGGAAGGTTAAAATCGCCGCAGAGAATGTGAGTAGCAGAAGGGTATAACTTACTCATTATCCAGCCGGTAACATTGTCAATTGCTGCAATATCTGGAGCTGGGGGTATGTAGATTGACGCTAAATCGATTAAACAGGCATTAAACTTCACAGTCACGAGTATTGCTTCATAAAATAAGGAGTTGCTAGATGTGATGTGCACAAATTGCAGGTTATAATCTTTGACGAATATGGCAAAATCGCCACCTCTAGATTGAGATCTTGATGCGAAGAACGATGAACGATGAAGAACGATGATGAAGAACGATGAAGAACCTGACGATGAAGAACTCCTCGTCAGGTTCAAGCCATGTTTCTGATAGAAAAATTATATCCATGCTGTTGGACAACAAGTGTTGCTCGAGAGTTTCAAGCTTATTTCGGAGGCTCCGGACATTTTGGTAGAAAACTCTAAAGATGAGCTGAAAGGGAATTTTTATAAGTGCTGATCTATTTGTTGATGCTTTTGAACACCTCAAGAGATTAGGCCTAGTGGAAATTATACTGTTAATTGAAAGTGATTGAAAAGCAGGGTTATGTGGTGTCACATCAGTATGTTTATAAGCAGTAGCTGGGGCAAGAAAGTGACTGGAGCTGGACATGTAGTGCAGTGATTTTCGACAGTCGAGATACACTAGTGCACTTCACAATTAGTTATTCATGCAGGGGGGGGAGCCGTGTCATCCTTTCATTGATCTAAGAATAGAGGACGTGGAGGTACCAATCTGAATCTGACACTTGATATTGGCAGGTGACCAATTGGCAGGGAATCTGACGCTTGATATTGGCAGGTGAGCAATCTACCAAGTGATGCACACCCGATTCGAGCCTCAAAACAGAAAAACCAAGTGCAAACTACTCTGGTTAAAAAGGACATTGTTTTATTAGGAGACTCCATTGTCAGTGAAACGGGGAATATTTTTTGTAATAAAGATAGGTGGAGCAGAACCAGGGTATGTCTGCCGGGAGCAACTATTGATGATGTCACCAACAGATTGTCAGATTTTAAAGGGGGTAAAGAAAATATTATTATTCATGTGGGGACAAACGATATTAAACGTACACGATCTGACGATTTATTGGAAAAATACAGGACCATGCTGAGGAAATGTCGCGAGCTAGGCCATAATGTGTATGTGTCTGCAATTCTGCCCAGACACGATAGGAGGGATTATATGTTAAGAGCCTTGTGGATTAACTCAAGACTTGAAGGAATCTGCAAGGCTTTAGGGGGTAAATTTCTATCAGCATGGCCCACACTTGTAGGTAGAATGAATTTGTTTTGTAGAGACGGGATACACTTAAACAAAGGTGGTGCAAAGGTTTTTGCCAGTATTATTGAGGATACCTTAAAGGTTCAGGGAAACTGCTAGTTAGGGGGCATGTGAGTAATACTGACACGCGTTTATCTGATAATATTGGTCAATGTAACTCTTGCACGTACCTTAAGAGTTCTTATCTGTTACCCCAACTGGACGTATTATCTAGATGTTCTGGGGGCAAAGACGTTTCACGTGAGCGGGTAGCTAATATCAGGGAAGAGAGCCTAAAAAACTTCAAGGGTTCTGTTAGGGTTGCTAAATATACAAGAACAGTAAATCTTAATTGTTTATACAGTAATGTTAGAAGTGTCGTCAATAAAATGAGCGAATTCGAACTGCTGATTAAAACAAGTAACGCGGACATAATAGGGCTTACAGAGACGTGGTGCCACCCGGAAATTGGGGATGATGAGTTTCAGTACGGCTTGTATAATGTATTTAGGAAGGATAGGTTAGATAGAAGGGGTGGTGGGGTAATGCTCCTTATCAGAAGCAGCCTGAGTGCGACGATAGTTTTCCCGGATTCAGACATTTCACATGCTAGTATAGAGTCTGTATGGTGTGAGATAGTTGGAAACAAAGTTATAATGCGAGTAGGAGTAATCTACAGACCAGGTGATTGTGAAGATTATGACAAAAGCCTCTACATGCAAATGGAATGGGCAAGTAAGCGTCAATGCCTTATTATGGGTGATTTCAATTTGCCTCTAATTGATTGGAGTAAATGTGAAGGAAACTCGACATGGGGAACAAAATTTTTAAATCAACTAGATGACTGTTATTTGTATCAACATGTCAGGGAAAGTACTAGAGAAAAGAATATCCTAGACCTCATCATCACACATGAATCAGATGATGTTTGTTATTTGGTTTTTAGGAGCATTAGCAACTAAGGCCATATTGCTCCGGGGATATGCGGTGGTCATTCCCTGACCTTTCCGCATCCTCCGTATTTGGTGGTGACGGGCTCGAACCCCGGTCTAATCAAGAAGCGTGTGCTACACACTGCTGCTCCTTCCCACCTGGCTACGGAGGCGCCTGAATCAGATGACATAACAGGGCTGACAGTAGAGGAACCAGTAGCAGGAAGTGATCACGGAGTTCTACGGTGGATGATGACGAGAGAGGTAGCAGCAGTAAAAGGCAAAGGAATGGGTTTTAATTTCAGAAAAGGAAATTACGATGCCTTAAGGTACTACATGGCCTCTATTAACTGGGTAGATATCGCGCTGAGAATGAATACAATTGAACTATGGTATGCTTTTAAAATATTAATCACAGATGCCTTGAATGCGTATATACCATTAAAAAAAATACTCCACGAGAAGGGTTCCAAGTTGGTTGAATAGTAAAGTTGCCACATTACTTGAGCAGAAAAAGGTAGCATGGAAAGGTTACAGAGCAATAAAAAGTACTGAAGCCTATAACAGCTACAAGGTGATGTGTAATAGAGCCACAGAAAAGGTTCGACAGGCAAAGGCAGTTTATGAGAAATCACTAGCAAACAGAGCAAAGGGGGGGGGATAAAGAATTCTTCACATATATAAATGCCAAGAAGAGCAGGACAAACCAGATCGGACCTTTACGTAAGGGAAAGGGGAGAGTAATAAATACACCAGCTGCCGTTGCAGATGAACTCAACAGTTATTTTGCATCGATATTTACAAATGAAAAGCCTTTTGTGGCAAAGGGAAATTGTGGGAGCGAAGTTAAGAAATATGTAATTAATGATACTGAAATTTCGCAAGATTATTTAATGAAAAAACTTTCGAGCCTACAGACCAGTAAGGCTCCTGGAGTTGATATAATATACCCTATAATCTTAAGAGGGGCGGCAAGCGAGTGCATTGAACCATTGAGGCTAATTATGCGAGCATCACTAGACTCTGGGGAGATTCCCTTGGATTAGAAAAGTGCAAATGTATCTCCCATACATAAGGGTGGCTCTAAAAGTGAAGTTGGAAATTATCGACCTGTCAGTCTGACTTCAGGAGTAGGGAAAATCATGGAGGCAATGATCAAGGGTGGAATTCAGGATCATTTGGATCGAATTGAAATTCTCAAGGATACTCAGCATGGTTTTGTAAAGGGAAAATCATGTTTAACAAATCTGGTTCGCTATTTCGAAAGGGTCACTCACGAGCTGGATTTAGGGAATAATTTCGACATTGTTTATTTAGATTTCAGCAAAGCTTTTGACTCAGTCCCACATGAGCGGTTGCTTTATAAGCTGGAACAGGTTGGAATCACTGGGAAAATCCTTAGATGGATAGAAGGATGGCTTCAGGGCAGGAGGCAGAGGGTTGTGATAAATGGCTGTTCCTCAGATTGGGTTGATGTAAGAAGTGGGGTACCCCAAGGATCAGTATTAGGACCACTGTTGTGTTTAATTTTCATAAACGACATTGATGAAGGGATAGAGGGCGTGATATCTAAATTTGCAGATGATGTTAAAATTGGTAGAGTAGTTAATGATCACTGTCAGGCTGAGCTTCTTCAGAGAGACCTAGATAGACTTCAAGAATTGTCAGAAAAATGGCAGCTGTGCTTTAATCCAACAAAGTGTAAGGTATTACACCTGGGAAACAGTAATCCCAAAAAAACTTATTCACTTGGTGGAGTTCAACTAAAGCCAGTACTGGAGGAAAGGGACTTGGGTGTTACAATACGGTCAGACATGAAATTCTCTGAGCATTGTAAACAGGTTGCAAGGAATACCCATGGTGTCCTATCGATGATCTATCGAACGTTTGCAAGTAGAGATAGGGACGTGATAATCCCATTATATAAGGCTTATGTTAGACCACACTTGGAATACTGTGTTCAAGTATGGAGACCGCACCTAAAGAAAGACATCGAGCTTCTTGAAAGGGTGCAAAGAAGGGTAACTCGCTTGGTGAGATCGGCAAAAGGGCGTCCTTATGAAGAAAGACTTCGAATATGTGGGTTGCAGAGTTTGGAAACTAGACACCTTAGAGGAGATTTGATTGAGGTGTTTAAGGCTCTGAGAGGCATCAGTAAAATGAATGAGGACAAAATTTTCAAGATTATAAATGATGCTAGAACTAGGGGACATAAATTCAAGTTACGCGGGGAAATGTTTAGATTGGACTGCAGGAAGTTTTATTTTAGTCAGCGAGTTATAAATTACTGGAATAAGTTGCCTTCATGGGTGGTAGAGGCCGACAGTTTGGAGAAATTCAAAGGTCATCTGGATAGTACTTTCGGGTAAGGGAAGCGCATAGGATGATAGGTTTAATTTCCTTTTTATTTATATTTTATTTTATTTTATTTTATTTATTATTATTTTTTTTATTTATTTATTTTTAAAATTTTTTTATTTATTAATTTTTTATTTTTTATTTATTTATTTATTTATTTATTAATTATTATTATTTAGTTATTTATTTTATTTATTTATTTTTTTTTGTTTTTATCATTGTTTTGTTCGGATTTTTTTTTTTTTTTTTTTTTTTTTTGGCTGGTGCAGCATAAGCCATAGGCTTTCTTGCACCATGCGGCCGTTACTAATACTAATACTAATTTGAAAGGGTGACCTGGAGAAATGAGGATTTTGATTAGCTGCCACTTGAGGAGATGAAACAGAACGGGTAGCAGCGATTTTAGCCCAAGATTGTTTGTTCATGAGAGGTGAGCAATGGCTGCCTGGGTTTTTGTCCGTGAAGGTAGAGGTGTTGCTGCTTTCAGACAGCAGCACAGATGGTAAAACTGAAGTCAATTTTGGAGGTGGTATACTAATTTGGTGGGTCTCCACTTGTGGATCGCACTTCTGTTCAGCTGCATGACATGAATTCATGACCGGGACTTCGCTGCTTGCTACATTGGGGAATTGAGGTTCATCTGAAAGGTGATTGGCTCCCTGAGTATTTGGGCAACATTAAAATTCAGCGGGATTGTGTGAGGTTAAAAAATCTAAATATGCTGATTGAACGGTGAATTGAGTGTTTATTCTGTTAACTGATTCACTTTGTTTGGAAAACTTATCAGTTTTGAAGTATCCGGTTTTGATTTGCATATTAGTATACAGATCATTAAGAGCAGGCATCAGTTTATACGCAATATGTAACGCAATTGTCCACATTAACCATTTTATATATTTTATGTAGTACTTATTCAACCATCTTCAAAATTACATAACTTTTGCAGTTGTACAAAATTAAGTAAAATATTCCTCCGGTAGTTAATTACTGTCTGGATAAAACAGTCTTCTTACAATCTCATTCTATTCTTCAGTTATCTTTCTTTCTTAGTTTAAATTTGTCTGTGCACGTGTTTGCCTGAGAAAGAAGAACACGCTTTCTCACAGAGCGCAAATACATAAGAATTATGATATAACATTAAAGTTATAGTCACAGAAGCCTTGAATGCGTATACACCAAAAAAGGAAATACAGCAAGAGAAGGATTCCAAGATGAATGAATAATGAACTAGCCAGTTTAAGAGAGCATGGAAAGATAAGAGCATTAAGAAAAGATGGCATGGAAAAGGTGCAGAGCCATAAAACGTCCTGAAACCTACAAAAAGCTAACAGTTGATGTGCAACAAAAGGTTAGGCGGATTTTGAGAAATCACTGTCTAAGAGATCAACGACCGGCGACATTTTTTTTTAAACTAGACGGTTCCAGTCAGCTTTTCCGGCAACCCCCACCACTATTTACAGTACTGTACAAATAATATTAACACATATATATTAAAAACCCTCCCTACAATGATGGCGTCATGCCCTCTGATTTGTGGCATGGCATCGGATATGCTGGCATCAGCTACAGCTGGGTCTGGCTGGTATGGGATTATTCATAGGGAACCGCTGTCCTAAATGAGATTTCCGCCCAACACAGGGCACCTTAACCCTATGCTTTATTCCCAAGTTGCCTATACTCCCTTTCCCCACCTCCCACTCCATTTTTTTCCCAACCCTACCATCATAAAACTTTTCTTGTCAGTTCCCCTGTGTGGATGATGGGCCTCTTCCCCAGGGGTAACCCCTTCGTTTCCTTTAACTTCCTACTTCGTGGTGGATAGCCTTCTTGTCATCCACTCTAACCTTCTTCCCCTTTCAGAGTTTTTTTTCTTTTACACTGGGTCTTCCCTGGCAAGCTTAGTTGCAGTCCAGGGTAAGCCCCCCCCCCCAGAGTCTTTCTGCTACTGTACCCTGATGCTTCCCTGAAGCGGTGGACGGAAACGCAGGGGGCCCTGGCGGCGAAATATCGAAGGAATAACAGACTAACATAACTCAACACTACATTATGCAAACTGTTGTTGTTGTTATTTGGTTTTTAGGAGCATTAGCAACTAAGGCCATATTGCTCCGGGGGGATGTGTGCTGTGGTCAATTCCCTGACCTTTCCGTATGGTCCGTGTTTGGTGGTCACGGGCTCGAACCCCGGTCTAATCAAGCACGGCTGCTCCTGCCCACCTGGTTACGGAGGCGCCACTATGCAAACTAACCCAAATACATTATTTCTGCCATTTGCACAGTTTGTACTGAGTCAGACACTGCCCTCAGTGGGAACCCCTCCCACGTAGGGCGATCTGGCCCTATGCTTAAATTCCCCAAATACTCCTCCCCACCGCCCATCTCCAATTTCGCCTGGTGGGCTCTACCACCACAGCTCTTCGCTGTCATCCTCTCTTCACGTTTTCCTTTTCCAGCAGTTTTTTTTTTTTTTATTATTTGGCTCTTCCTGGCAAGCTCAGGCGCAGCCTAGGGTTCGCCCTCGCCAGTGTCTTTCATACTGTAGCCGGCTGCCCCTACGAGGCGGTAGATGAAAAAGCAGGGTCCCAATAGGGGCCCCCTGGCGTCAAAATGCCGGAGGAACAACAGACCAACATTACCCAACACTGCACTGCGAAAACTTACACTATAACCTACACTGTCTCTAGCATTTAAAGTTTATATTGCGACACAGAATGTACCTCGCGGTTTGTGAGGGAAGCCTCCGGTGCCGCTGGACAATAAACACTATACAGAAACTAGTTGGAAACTAACCTGCAGCTCCTTGACGTACAAAAAATGCGTATCAATATTTGTATCTCCTTGCGGTGCACTAACTTGTACGTTTGTTTATGGGCTTTACGGCGCAAGGGCAGCAAGGCCATAATGCGCGTGCATTATCGCGTGTTACATCTCCTTGAGATCTGTCTGTGGAAAGAACAGCAACAAAGAATTTTTCACTTATTTGAATAAAAATAACAGAACAAATAAGATAGGACCACTGTATAATATTACAAGAAAGGATTAGGTCTCGCTGATGTCGCAAATGAATTAAACAGGAACTTTTAATTGATATTTGCAGAAAAATGCCCTTCGTAGTGAGAAAAAATTTTGTAAATGAAGAGGGAAACCCTGAAATAGCGAGACTGAAATTTTTAATAATTTATTAGGAAAACTTTTGAGTCTAAAGGCGCTCCTGGAATTGATGGCATATACCAAAAAAAAAAACTATTAATTTTAGGCAACCTGAATAATTAAATTCATCTGTCGTGCTCTGTGTCTGGACGAATAACTTAGTTTCTGGGGGGGGGGGGGGGGGGGAACCTTGCTATCTACGCCTGAGATCGACTAACTCAGCTATGGAGTGAACAAAGCCCATTAAAGTTCCTTGCGTCATTGACGGAATTCGAACCTGGGCCTTTTCTACCCCGTGTGGAGAGGACGGTGACCATACCACTGTGCTACCGCGCGGGATGGCATATACCCTGAAATCTTGAGGGAGACGCTAAAAGAGCGCATATGAGGGCATCGGTGGACTCAGGATTTCGATTGGAGAAGTGCCAGTGTATCGCCAATGCATAAAGAGTCGCTCTAAGTCTGAAGTGTATAACTCCCGACCATTTTCCATTTCCTCTATGAGAAGTTAACGTACAAGCTGGAACACATTGGAATCAGAGGGAACATCCTTAAATGAATCGCAGAATGGCCGCAGGGCAAAGGGTTGCGATTAATGGTTATTCTTAAGATCAGGCTAACCTAAAACGTAGAAATTTCAAGATCTGTAATCGGACCATTGCTACTTTTAATTTTTCTAAACGACATCGAAGAATGGATAAAGCCAAAAAATGTAGTTGATATGTCAAGATCGGTAGAAAAAGAAAAAGTAAAGTGCAGCCATTATCAACCCACTGCAGGATGCAAGCCTCCTTAACAATTCATGCTGAAGGAAATGGACCATAATCTGCCACGCTGGTCCAGTGCGGGTTGGCAGATCGACCGTATTCAGCAGTCAGGGGTTTAAGCCCCGGTCTACTCAAAGAGCGTGTGCTACTGAACTCCCTCTCCTGCCCACTCGGCTACGGAAGATCGGTAGAACAGTTAATCAGCTCCAAGCAGAACTTCTTTCAGAGTGTGCATGTGTTTATTAAGCGCCAAACTACCTAAGGTTATGAGGTATTAGCATATTTTATATTCTGTAGTCGGCTTTTTCTGTCTGCTGGAATAGAAACTCGAATTATTGGGAAGAAAACCACGCAGCCCTCTCCCGAAACTGACGAGCTCAACCACTTTGTGAAAAAGCCCATAAAAGTTCCTCGTCTTATGACTAGGTTCAAACCCAAACATTTTTCCAGCCGATATGTGGAGGTCGATAATTAAATGCATTGTTCTACCTGTGAGGGTATCATATGGCTGATACTAATACTTTAGCCAATTCACAAAAAAAAAAAAAAGAAAAAAAATGCCGTTTCAGTATACCACACTTGCAGAACCCGACTATCTTCCTTTTGAAAGTTCCACTGAATAAGTTGAAACATTTCTTCGAGAATGTTGGTCTTGTAAGATTTGTCACTTCAAAGGTTCGCATTATCATTTCCAAAGCTGTCTTAAAGGTTGGTGGGGCTGCCAACTTCCCTGCTGATGGTTCAGGACCTATAGGTACTGGTGTAGATTATTGGTAATGGTATTGATCATGTCTGGCGAGTCTAATATTTCCTTGAGGAGTTTAACTAGAGTTACAATATTGATTTTGTTTAGAACCAGCTTCCGTCGGATCCAGTTGAGACTCGCATGCAGGAACCCTCTAGAAATGGTACATGACTTTTGGAATGCTTTGCTCATCTAGCGTAATAGTCAACATTTCATATTAAACTGCTGATGTGCGTTGGTGAACTGATGACTGGGTGACAGGTCCAAATGGAGACAGAAATATGCCTAGTGAAAATTTTTGGATTTGTCATGAAAAGGAGTTTCTGACGTGCTCTCCAAAAGGCAACCAATGCTTTCTTCTTTGTTTCAGAATACTCAGCGAAAAAGAGAAAATCAGTTGAACTGTTTTGAATGGGTTCATTTGTACTTCTAAAGTATTCAGACACTTTACTAGCCGTGTTAACGGGTCCAAAGCAGCGGCAAAGAGGGTTACCTATAGAACGCTCCCTTGTGAGACACTATTCCCACCGTGAAACGAGATATACATGTTGTGAATAATGTGGATTTGACACTTTGACAGGAAGTTTATTTGAAGTGGTATGGCAATAGGTTTAACGTCATCCTAAAATGTTTTCCAGGATCTCTAAGACTGAAACTGATGAAAGCACCTACTCTTTTTGTCGAGGAATACAACGTTCCTTGTTATTAAAATCTGTATCCTGAAGAAAGATTAAAGGGGGTTGGTATACGTGTATCTTTTTTTTTTTTTTTTATGAAAACCCCAAACACGAAGGTATCAAAACCTATAGTACTTTGTACCGTGCATGAGTTGAAGGAGAAGTATGAGGGAAGTTGGGTGCCGGAAACTTTAACTAGAGACTAAACATGGGTTTCACCACTTCAAGCCTCCAATAAGCAAAGTGGTGGTATTTCACTGGTTGATGAAAGTCATCTACCACCTAGAAAACTGTTGGTTATTATTGAATGAATACACGCAGGTCTCTGTCCAAAGAAGTGCTGGTTGATATGTTCCAGGATGTTGTGTTTTTTTTTTTGTTTTTTTTTTTGCTTTTTTCGTTAAAAAAATTTAGATAACAGCCAATGGGTAATTGGGCTGTAATCTTTCCATGTAATAAGTTTTCTGCTCTTTTGCATTGGCTTTACTATGTATTTTCTTCCCGATTGTGGGAACAGTAGCTGTCATGCTTACCAGCTATTTTGTGGTGTAATGAAGAAGTTTGAGGATCGAACCAATATCTGGGAAATGATGAAACTTGCCGTTATTGAGTATCTCTAGTTAATTTTCTAAACTAGTGAATAACTTTAAAATGTACACTGCGCAAGATAAATATTTCAATTTCGCTGAGGAAAAACATTTTTACTTATCTTTGAACGTTAACTGCAAACTTACTTGTAGTTTCTGAAGTTGATTAAGAGAAAAATCCACAGGAATAAGAGGGAAGGGAAAGACGAACAGAGACAGTTTGCTAAAATATACAGATAGCAACAGTGTTTTATTTTTATCAATTTTTCCTTAAACACAGTAGTACTGTACTAATATAAGCTCCCGTAAACTCCTTGAACTCATAGTTAACAGCATTCCATGGTGACTAACGAAATCTACGTACCACTGTTTTGAGTGGCTGCAAGTTAAACATTTAGAAGAGTAGCGCATGTATCCCACAGATCCATGAGTCAGTTTCTATGGTCTCTCCGGACGTTTCTCAGCTAAAGCAGAACCATGACATTGCCATTTCGTTATTATGTCACCCCCTCATTGTCACCCAATTTTTGTTGCAGCATCACTAACATACTCATTTTTTAATATAGCATCCTATGATGATCCCCCGTTAGATATCGCTAAGCTCAACACTTCAACCCATCTACTATATTTCGTTGATCTGTTTACGTGCAGCGTGAACACATTTGCTATTATACCTACCAATGACACAGGATATAGCGGTTATGGTTCATTTTCCTCAAAATTCTCAGGGGTGTCTGGATACTTTTGCCAGTGGAGTGTATCTATATTTATGTGTTATTCTAATGGTATGTTATTAAATCATTGTAGTGTCAATAATTTCTCTAGTTGCTTCAGGGATGTGAGTGGCGAAATGGACGTATTCTATGTTGTCACGAGTCCCACAGATTTTCAGTCGGAGTTCGTAACTGGAAGTGGCAGGAAAGGTATATGGATCTACTCATATTTCTCAAACAACTCACAGAACAACCACCATGGACAATTGTCTTATTATCTGTGCGGAAGTTTGCCTTTAGCCAGCGGGTGGTTGATTGCTGGAACAAACTTCCATCTGTCGTTGTAGAAGTTGATTGCTTAAATAGATTCAAGGAAGAACTGAACAAACATTTGTGTGGATGGGGAAAATGAGAAGGTTTTTTTTTTTTTTTGGCTGATACTATATAAGCTTGCTTTCTTGCGTCATGTTCCTTTACTAATGCTATCTGGAAGTGGCTACTTCATTATGAGAAAAATATGAATAATAATAATAGGGTGTACATGATCTGATAAATTTCTTAAATATGCAACAGCTTTTTATCATCCTTTCACACATATCAATGAACCAAATCCATCTCCCCGAAGCGGATTCTTCCTCTTCCAACCATAAATTAAATTCTACAGTTATAAATTCTACCTATTGATTGCAGTCTAGTGTCGTATGATTTCTATAGTTTTTGCTATTGCAGTACAAGCATCTCAAATACCGTCCATAAGTTTTTCTTTTTTTTTTTTTTTTGGAAGAATGTTTTGATATGTTTTCCCATCTCGACTTCGAGTTTCATTGTCGGTTATGCTGACGACATTTAAAGCAACAAAGTTGACAAGATGAACCAATTGAAATGGACCCTCAAGTGCAGTATAGTCTTTATAATCTTTGTTCTTCCACACTATGGCTAAGTTAGTCCGTCTAGAGTGGAGCTGTACAGTTTTCTCCCTCGGAAACTAGATGTTCATCGAGTGAAACCGAATGAATTCTCTTCTCTTTTGCTGGATGAAGAACCATGTTTTATCTTTCTGTTGTTCCACAGTGCACTCGAAAATAATGAAAAGGTGAAGCGGCAATATGAGTTACACATTGTTCTGATAATCGATTTTGGATTTGGAGATCGCCCGGTGACCCACCGCAGTACACCTTCCATCTTAAATAAAATTCGGTGTGGCAAGTGTTGTTGTGTGGAGCGGCTTTCCTCGTGTTTCTAACTTGGACGAAAGACCATAGTGTTGAAAACCCGAAATGTGCCATCGTGTGTTGCATTTTGGATAAATCAGTGGAACGTAACCAGATTCCAGCTGGCCGCTGTTGTGTGTTGTTGGTTGAAAATCCTTCATTGAGTATGAATGCTCTGATTGCAAACAAAAGTGGTTCGCAAGTTTTTAAATATAATTCCATTTTCTTATACCGGTGTTCAAATACTTTTCGGAGGATAGTGCGTGTATTTCTCGAAACTTTCCACCTATGGAAATTCAAGTCTAGTGCTAACAAATTGCCTTTCTTTCCAACCCTCAACTCATGGCACAGAGAATTTCAAGCTTCAGAAATCGTTGGACTTTATTATTATTACTGAAATTAATATAAATAAATAATTAGTATAACATTAAAATATTTCAGTACCCTATTTATTAAATCTTTTACATCTTATTACAATGTATAATAAATAATAAATGACTGGCACTGAACATACGTATTGAGATCCAATGAAAATGAAATTCATCGTAAGTCTCCTGTCTATGTCTAATTTCGCTTCCCTCAATCCATTAAGCAAAATTAATTATTGTGTGTGTGTGGGATGATTTTATCTGATTTCATTTGTCAGACGAATGGCGCTTTATTAATTGTATATCCAGCAAACCATCCGATTTATTTTTCTGAACTCGGCATTCGACTCTATTAAAAAGGAAGAAGCAATCGAAGACGAAATGATTTCTTTCTTAGATTTCTAACTTGCGGTTCTCAGCCGGGGGGAGTGGGGGAATAGAAAAACGTACAGGAGAGGGAGAGCATCATTATTCCCTCGAGTAAGGCATCTGTGACTTGGGAACGTCATTTGAGTGAGTTCTGGCTTCGGTAGAGTATATCGGGAGCTGTGACAGAGATGTTGGAACCAAAATGACAGCAACTTAAAAAATTTCTGTTTAGAAACAATCTATCTTCCGCTTAGGATATCTCTCATTGAACTCCACTTTGGGCCACACCAATGCGGCACTACGTAGTGGGGTCACGTCTCACCAAGTGTGGCGGATGCTTCCAGTCTTTTATAACTCTATCGTAAACCTTCGTCATTCCTTGGGGTTTCCGATAAGAAGTCGCGAGATGTCAGGGGTTGATTTCGACGCTGAGAAAGTATGTTTGTTGTAGAATTGGTGTCGTTAGCGATTAAGTCGAAAAACTCGTTTCAGGAATAGATTCTTGCATAATTGCGAAGGGTGGTCATATAACTCCAATCCAACAAGAATTACGGGCAAACCATTTCTCAGAAGTTTTATAAACACCTCAAATGTAATTTTCGTTTAATCTTATTTCCACGTATGAGTATGAAAGCTCATTTTCTAAATATTATAATAATTTTATTTAGTATAATTATGGATGAATAGCCAATCACATCTGAATAATTTTTTATTTTAAATTTCTCAACCTTACCTTTTTTTTAAGGATGAAAAGATGAAGATGTGACTTATTATTCATGGAATTCCTTTCACGTGATTCTTGCTTGTACCGGAAAAGCTAATAGCAATGAGGTTTCAAAGTCGATGTGTCACTAGTTTAGGTGTAGACAACGCAATGTAGACAAGAATCGCCCAATTGTCTGGCGCCTAGGCCCTTCACCTGATTGCATGTCCGTAAATTACTGATGTAGTTATAATGACGTAATGTTCTTGTCCTGCACTAGAGAGGAAGTTATTGGGTGTTATTTTATACGTCAACAATTATTTATTAACACATAAATTAGATAAAAATAAACCAAGGCGAATCCATATTGTGCTATTTGTCAGGATTTTTGACCCGACTGCTTATATCTCAATAAGGGGGATTCTAACTGAAGATTCTAAAATCATTGTGCAGAAAATCAAATCTAATTTAATCTATTTATCCTGTAAGGATTAGATTGATAATTTGACATGATAATTTTTAAAATCTTCAGTTCGAATCTCCAAGGAAATTCTTAATAGTTAATCAACCGTTTGCTACTTATTAGTGAGTCAGAATCCTTGTGTATACATTATATTAATTCTGGGTTTCTGCTATGATATTTAAAAGCTTCAATTTACGTGTTTCATATCCAAATATGTTTCTTATACTTATTAGTTGAACTTAATGTAAAAAATAAGAAAACAAAAATCCTAGAACCGTTCTAGTTATTGAGTTTTCGAAATTCCCATTCCAATTACTAAGAGAGTGTGGCCTGAATTGAAAATATGTTTCCTGTCATGCCGAATTCGAGAATTATGAACTATGCATTATGTTTCTATGGTAACTGTGTTTTAAATCAGAAAAAAACTAATCACTGACGAATATTGGATTTGACTGTAACGCCAAATAAAGTGGTAGAAAGAAGAAAGGAACAGAAATAGGCAGATCTCAGAAGAAGTGCTCCAATTCCGATGTATTGATTCAGCGTAAAATAAATCGCAAAGTTTAGCATTTCGTGATTTAGTTTACGCTGTTGTCAGAGTGGGGTAAAAAGGGTTATTGGAGGGGCAGTAGCTGTCTAGGAAGTGATTGCTAACAAGGGATACGCTTGTCCTTAGGGGTAGTTACAAAAGTCGTAGGGAATGTGCGGAATGAAACCACAAATATACTTGTTTAAAATTATTAACTGTACAATATTTAATTTTTATATCGAATGTGATAGTTAAGAAAGTGCAAATTTAAGTTGTTAACTTTCTCAGCAAGCAATAAAAAATATACATTATTTACCATATTAAAATATTATCATCTTTTAAAATTAATCCCAAAATAACGTACCAGCTGAATGGTACCACGCTCAGGTAAATGGAGAATGAAAAAGACCTGTGGGTAATTGTGCAGAAAGACACATAGTTCTCTCAGCACTGTAAATGCACTGATACGACAGGTCATGGGATATACAGAAATTTCAATGATATACAGGAATTTTTCCAGCAAGGATAAGGAGATAATTATCCCGTTCTACAAGGAAATGGTTAAGCCACATCTTGTGTTATGCACATAGATCTGAAAGCCTTCTTTTAGAAAGGATGTGCATCCGTTGGAACGGATGCAGAGAAGAGAAACAAGAGTAGTGAGAGGAACAAAGGGTACTTTTACCAAGAAAGGCTTCAGTTCTGCAAACTCAGAGTCAGGAGAATCGGCACCAATAAGGAGATGTGATTGAGATGTTCAAAGCATTGAATGGATTGAGTAAGCTTAAAGCTAATGAAATCCATCCTCTTGCCCAGACTATACAAATTAGTGGGGGACGCAAATTTAAATTGAAAATAGGATGACTGTAGGATAGATGAGCGGAAACGAACTTCCATCTGGTGTTGTGGAGGTAACTGGTTTCAATAAATTCAAAACGAACTAGACTGATTATTAGAGGGAATTGACGGGTGATGTGGGATTTTTTTTTTTTTTTTTTGGCTGATGCTAGATAAGCTTGCTTCCTTGCATCGTTTTGACTACCAATGCCAATACTAACACTTTTATAATTTAAATTTATTTTTGATGTTCTTAGTACACATTTCATTTTTAATCAAAATAAAAAGATCGATTTTATTCTTTGTATTTAATCCGTATCAACCACGTAAAACATTAAAAATAGATTTTTATTTTATTTTAGTATTAGTATTAGTATCAGTAATGGCCGCATGGTGCAAGAAAGCCTATGGCTTATGCTGCACCAGCCAAAAAAAAAAAAACGAATAAAACAATGATAAAAACACTAATAATTAATAAAAGAAAAGGAAATTAAACTTATCATCCTATGCGTTTCCCTCACCTGAAGTTACTATCCAGATGACCTTTAAATTTCCCCAAACTGTCGGCCTCTACCACCCATGAAGGCAACTTATTCCAGTAATTTATAACTCGCTGGCTAAAATAAAACTTCCTGCAGTCCAATCTAAACATTTCCCCCGTAACCTGAAGTTATGTCCCCTAGTTCTAGCATCATTTATAATCTTGAAAATTTCGTCCTCATTCATTTTACTGATGCCTCTCAGAGCCTTAAACACCTCAATCAAATCTCCTCTAAGGTGTCTAGTTTCCAAACTCTGCAACCCACATATTCGAAGTCTTTCTTCATAAGGACGCCCTTTTTCCGATCTCACCAGGCGAGTTACCCTTCTTTGCACCCTTTCAAGATGCTCGATGTCTTTCTTTAGGTGCGGTCTCCATACTTGAACACAATATTCCAAGTGTGGTCTAACATAAGCCTTATATAATGGGATTATCACGTCCCTATCTCTACTTGCAAATGTTCGATAGATCATCGATAGGACATCATGGGCCTTCCTTGCAACCTGTTTACAATGCTCAGAGAATTTCATGTCTGACCGTATCGTAACACCCAAGTCCCTTTCCTCCAGTACTGGGTTTAGTTGAACTCCACCAAGTGAATAAGTTATTTTGGGATTACTGTTTCCCAGGTGTAATACCTTACACTTTGTTGGATTAAAGCATAGCTGCCATTTTTCTGACCATTCCTGAAGTCTGTCTAGGTCTCTCTGAAGAAGCTCAGCTTGACAGTGATCATTAACTACTCTACCAATTTTAACATCATCTGCAAATTTAGACATCACGTTCTCTGTCCCTTCATCGATGTCGTTTATGAAAATTAAAAACAACAGTGGAAAAATTAAAAACAACAGTTAAAAACAATACTGATCCTTGGGGAACCCCACTTCTTACATTTTAATAAAGTTGTTAGCTATACTTTATTTTTAAAACCCGTGTCCTACATATTTCTGTAATAGTTGGACATTTCGATTTCTTTTTCATCTCTCACTGATAAATATAAATCAACTAAAATCAACTTATCTACGTATCCTTTTAAACACGAAAATATTTTAATGTAAATTCTGAATTAATAATATTTTGAAGGGTTTTTATAATATTTTTAGAGTTTAAACTTACTTTTGATTCTTAGAATACGTTTCACGTTGATTATAAGAACAGTGCCCAATACACAGACATTGGGCAAAATCGAAAAGATGTCACATCCGTAACTATTCCTGACTTCATCTGAAGACGTTTGTTTTTCTTTGAAAATCACTGTTAACCTGTTTTAAGGAGAAAGACTAAAATATTGCCTCCTGCCATCATTGCGAAGTTTGTAAAGCTCCGAAACAAAAATAAATTAGGGTCTCCTCATTTCCAATTTAATTACTGTCATAAAATGAAAAGGATTTGTAATATTATGTCAAAAGCTTTCCCTTCATTTATCACCATGACAAAACATAGAGGACAAGTATCGATTTGGGAAAATAAAAATTGCGGGAATTTAACACTGCCAATGTGATATACCCATAAAAACGCCAAGGAGGCAACATTATGGCCTGTTTAGTGAGATTTTTATTTCCAGTACACCAGAGAAACATTGTCCAGAAAGAATTTGCGCTTTTTTTTTTTTTTTTCATAGGTTAGTTTTGAGTTTTATTAATTCTGGTGTCATTCCCTCTGTTTAGAGGGGGGAAAAGAATCTTCTTAAATAAAATTAGCATTTTTAAGGGCTTTTAAACAACGTTTAAAAAACTGCATTGTGTTTTGGAGAAAAACATTTACAAACAAATTTTCCAAGTTTCTGCAATATTGATTTCGCTGATATATAAATGCATCTGAGGAATATTTCTTGTTTGTGACGATTTCTTTATCCGTAATAAAAGTTTCCTGAAGGTTGTTTGTCGTGGGATCACTATTCAGGTTTATTTGTAGCCGAAATAAGCTATCTATAGCTGCGACACACTTAATGTACATTTGTAACCTCTGTCCACAGATCTGTAGGTCAGCCTTTGTGTTTCTCTCACTATTTGGGGGCGGATGGGGTAATTTCGTATTGATCGACGTCATCAGTCTTCCATTAGCGATCTCAACCCTGTATGAAATATTGAGAATGTATTGCCATGTACACCATGAAAGTGATGATGATAGCACAATGCTCTGCTTCGTTGGTGAATGCAATACATTGTGTGCTCGTATGTTTTATTTGAGAATATCATAACGCTGAGTACGTTACATAGTTTGCTGCTACTTCTCCATATTTTTCACCTGACTGCTAATTGCATGTTTGTAACTTGATCCTTATGAGTGCAAAGTCACATTTTAAGAGAAGACAATTACCGGTGTGAGCAAGAACACCACTAAAAACACCAGTGCTTCAGAATCAAGCTTAGATGGAATGATACAACTATCCGCATCCACCGTACATCAGTTAGACTGTTACCAATGAAACAATAAATACCCGAAAGACTTCAAAAAGGGATTGATGTTTGGTACAGACTGGATAAAGTGAAATAAAGTGATTCATGTACACTACTTTGAGGTTATCCAATGCTTCACTGCCATCTACACGTAGAAAAGCAAGCACACACATTCAATTTTAATGAGGTCAACCATCCATCGTTTTCGGTAACCATAGCAACCCCCTCCTCACTCAGCTGTTTCTTTGCGAAAAGAACACGAGCAGTGCAACGTGAGAAAATGATTTAGCAGAAAGAGTAATGGTGTATTGCTGATAATTGTTTCCCTATCCACTGCCATGCATCAAGCAAATGATTTTTCTTTTCGGGTGTAGATATTTTCAACATCTTCACATAACGCATCGAAGTGGTTGTAAGCAACAGGGTAAATGGCTGGAAGTGATTCTGTTGTCTTTAAAATGAATTGTATCTTTGTGCGAAGAGTGGAATGGGAGTAATGATTTTTCCTGACCTCAACTTAAGATTAATGCAACCCCTGGAAACTGGACCTAAAATATAGAGAGCAATAATGCGTATATTTTAGGAGGGGCATCGATATGTTATGGAAACTTAGACTGTGTTTATGTGTAAGGATATTGAGAGAAAGGAAACAAAATTTGATAATTCTAGCATCTTTAAGAAATGCCGGCAGAGGGAGCAATGTGTTACTAACATACTAAGACATCATTTCTCTTTAAGACCTTAGCGACTGTTGAGATGAAGCAAGTCGATACAACCAAACGCAAATGCATCTTTGCAGATATGAACTTAGGTGGTTTTTATTTAATTTTATGCATTTTCTAATTAAACCAGGAATAAACAACTTTTCGGTTGCTTATTCCTAGTTGAAAACTTGTTTATTCCTAGTTTATTAGAATAATACTTTTATCTACTAAAGGATCTATTTTGTAACGTATTTTCTTAAGCGATTTTTAAATTAATGTTTCTCTGATTTACGATGAATATGGCAATTATGTAAAGAATCACACGTAAATGCCTAAATTAAGTTATAATGACGAATTAATGAGTGCCCCCTCTTGGAGGAAAGAGTTCCAAGGCAGATGGTTATTCTCAAACAGAACTGGGTTACTTCGTGCCCGGCTGGAGTGAATTTTTCTCTTCCAATGCCGGTTGTATGATTTAATAAGACTGGGTCTCAAATGTGATTTGGATGATCCTTATAAAACTAAAATAAACACTGTTCTAAAAATGGTACACTTTCGTACAAAATTATTGAAAACAATCGCACGCACGTTTTCTTCGTTAGATGATGTATAACCTGAATATCCTGGTAAAGAAGACTTTTAACCGTCTTCGAAAACTGTATAGTTAATATTTCTGTTTTTGCTTCAGTAATTTCTTATACACTACTTGACCATAATATTAGAAACCAAACTCAGTAGATACTACAAATGTCTGAACTGTAGAAATCCGGGCACACCTACACCAAGTTCCATTGTTTACCACTGATTTTTAATGGGGAGGGGTTCAAATCCGGAGATCTTGAAATTTCGATGGGGATAGCGGCAAGGAGAGTGACTGAATTCATCATCATGTTCTCTTGTCCTTTCAGAAGCATCATTGGACTGCATAGATGCCATAAGAGCATTCACCACGCAGTTATTAAGTCTCCCAATAGTGGTTTACACGTTTGAGCTTATTGTACATCAAACTCGCGTGATTTCCAAATACGGCAATGTTCTTGTATTCTTTATAATGGAAACTTTTCTAATTCTATGTAGCCATCCCGAATTATAAAGAGAGAGAGAGAGAGAGAGAGAGAGAGAGAGAGAGAGAGAGAGAGAGAGAGAGAGAGAGAACATATCCGGGGTGTTCTTCCAAATGATAACCAATTTTCAAGAGTTTGTTTAAGTGATCGTAAATCAAAATTCTCAAAAAAACATTTATTCTGCTCTCCCGCGTTACAGAGTGGGATCGTTTAAAGTTATGCACATGATTGCTTTTGAATTGCCTGTGATTTTTGATTTTAATTTATCAACTTTGCAGCAAAAACCAAGAACAAATATTTTAATTCTCATTGCTGTGTAATGCATGCTCATAAAATATTTTTGATCAAAATCGCCTAATTAACCAGACGTTTGCCTATCCACCACGTCCTGAAGTTTGGCTATCCACAAAGTCCTGAAGTTTGGTTATCTTTTGTGGAGTAATCTTTATACCGAGTGTTTTGAAATTCACTACCCATTAAAAAGATATTCTTAGAGTACCGTGGGTTATGCAATATTTAGCCAAGAATTTTTTATTAAACAGTTTTGTACAATCTGCTTTACAGATGTTCAAATCTCAACATAAGACGCCAGCAATTTCAACAATTTCTCAATTTTACCACAACATTTTCGGTTGACAGAAAGCAATAAGATAAACCAGTCGCGTCTCTGATACTTTCTTCCAGTTCACTAACATTTCTTGGCTTTTGGTAAAAATTTACTTCAGCCTAGCTCTAACATGAAACAAAAATTCAATGGATCAAATGAGAACTCTTTGTAGGTCACTTTGTTTACCGAACTCTGCCGAAGTTAAGGAAATTAATGTCGAGTCAATTTCGCACAGGAATACTGAAGCTTGGTAGAACGCCATCCTACATAAGAATAATTTCTTGCCCGTTTGTGCAAAGAAAGACTTCAAGAAAAACAAAATTGTAAAGGGTTGCGAGGCATTTTTCTGATATCATTAC
This sequence comes from Mastigoproctus giganteus, assembly GCF_048544385.1. Classification (NCBI taxonomy): domain Eukaryota; kingdom Metazoa; phylum Arthropoda; class Arachnida; order Uropygi; family Thelyphonidae; genus Mastigoproctus; species Mastigoproctus giganteus. Next base: position 14,917,379 of record NC_143583.1, read on the forward strand.
ATTGTGAAATGTATGGGCGAAAATTCTATCATGCACCATATGATCAATGATTACATCCAATAAGCCCTCGTGGGTAGCATAGTTGGTAGTATCGCTGTACTTCCCACACCGGGTGGAAAAGACTTGAGTTCGAGTCAGTCCCGTCGATGATGTGAGGAATTTTATGGACCTTTTTCACAACGTGGCTGAGTTATTTGGTCTCAGGCGAAGGTAGCATGGTTTTTCTCCCGGAAACTCGGGATTTCAGCAAACAGAAAATCGACCTCAGAACACATGCAATTTACAGATACTGTACACGAAAAAGTATAGCCTTAGTCGCCGATGCTCCTCACACCCTACTACAGCAACAACAACAGCCAATAACTTATCTCTAGTATGGGTGAATTGGCCCAATGCTTAGGACGCATCTTGTATACTGCATACAGGTGTGGAGGCCTCATTTTAGGAAGGATGTAGATCTGTTGGAACGGGTACAGAGAAGGGCAACAAGATTAGTGAATGGAACAAAGGGTTGCTCTTACGAAGAAAGGCTTAAGTTTTGCAAATTACAGTGTCTGTAGACTAGACACATGCGAGATGATCTGATTGAAGTGATTAAGGCTTTGAATGGATTGAGCAAGCTCAGTGCTGATGGGATTCTTCCACGTGTTCAGATTACACACATGAGGAGTGATAAATTCAAATTGAGGAAGGTTGATTCAGGGCAGATATGCGGAGATTGTCCGTCAGCCAGTGGTTCGTTGATTGCTGGAACAAACTTGCATCTGTTGTTATGGAAATGGATGGGTGGAATAAATTCAAGGAAGAACTAAAAAAAATACTGGATGAAATGAAAAGGTGATGTGAGAGGGGTTTTTCTTGATTGATGCGTTATAAAATTGCTTTCTTGCATCATATGCCACTACTGCTAATAATAATAATATAATCATAGAGGATTTCAAAGATGGTGAACGGGTGGGATATTAGATAGTAAAAATGCAGCATACTTCATATTGCTCGGTGTTCCTCAAAATGACATTTTCAAATCGTTTATTTGCATATTTCACAGTTATAAAGACCCAAGCCTTCGTAGCTGTTTTAAGTCATATTCGATAGTGCTTTGGATTCACATGCACAATGGCGGCAAATGAGTTTGGGAAATATTATTTGCACGCATTGGATTCCTTGCTTAAATCCTTTATTATAACATTGCGCCTGTTTAAACTGCGATATTCCATCACAGATTTTTACCGAAGTAATAAAAATAAGTTCCACTCTTTCGTGCCGAAGCAAAATGATATTTTCCCTTTTATTTTACGGCCCCTGCTGCGTGTTTAGTTCTATCTCACAACACTCGCTGCCATCCAAAAGCCGGTTTTGTGCCCAAGGAAGCTGATAGCAATATAAATGGTCGTGATGCTGCCTTTTTTCACAGTTGCTGCAGAAGAGAGACAAAATCTTGGTATTCGGTGCAAATTCTGGCGTATCTATAAACTACTTAAGGAGGTTTTCCCTAGACTCGACTTTATAAATATATACAGTGGTAGAAAGTAATAAGTTTGAAAATCTTGTTGCAAAGAAAGAGACTTTCCAAGCCCGACTCTGAAGTTCGAGCTGGTAAAACAAAGTTATCAGACTTTCTGATCTGATGTCCTAGCGTTACACTACAGAAAGACAAGAGCATATTGCATTTTTTTATATTTTTTTCGGGACACAGCTATACGGTAGAGGTGTTTTTTTGGATAAGCACACCTAAGCCAAGAAACAAACGTAAACCAGTTGAATGAAATAAGGTGGGTAAGTTAGTTGAAAAAGAAAAATTCGTTAAAGAAGTGAAGAAATAGAAAACGACTTTGAAGTCACAATATTTGAAATCTGCGACATGAAACACGTAGCAGCTTCAACTGATTTGCAAGCGGTTTTTGTACAATAGCGTTCCATAAAGTACATACCCAAGGAGCAAAAGATAAAAAAAAAACAATATAATCATGTATATTCAGTGCTTAAACTTGTGTTAACATCCCATTTTTTTTTCTTTTGTGAATATTATGTTCGTTTGTGATTTCATTTGTCACTCACAACAGCAGAGAAATTAGGATTTGCCCATTTGTGGGTGTGACGTACAGTTGTCGACATATACCCTTTTCACCCCCCTGTAAGTTTCTGTTGAAAAAACACCCTGAGCTGTAGACTTTTAATTGACTTGGACGCACCTGTCACTGTAGGCGCCATATTGTCTTCCTGCTGTGCATCACTCCCAGATTATGCAATACAGCCAACGTACTGTATTGTTCATCAGTAGCACTAGTACACCCATTAAATTGGAAATTGTTTTCGTTTGACTCACTAGGCAGAGTGGCTCTCCCCCTTTCTATGCACTCTTTTCTGTAGAACTGAACGTATTTGTGGTCCCCAAGTATAAAAAAATAAAATAAAATAATAATAATAATAATAATAATAATAATAATAATACCTGCTTCCTGTTTCAGTGTGTCTATTATTATTATTGTTGCTAGCACTTAACCCGCTAGCAACAATAATAATAATAATAGACACACTGAAGCAGAACCTCCTAGCACTCAGCAAGAGACTATACCGATACAAATAGAGCTCCCAGAGGTAAAATAAACAACCGAATGTTCGATGAAGACCAAAGAACCTTCTACAGGAAACTGGGTGAAGATGAGAAATCAGGAACCGGACCACCCGAGAAGAAGACGATCGAAGAGTTCTGGGGAAATATCTGGAGCAGTGAAGTAAGACATAACAGCAAAGCACCCTGGATAGAAGTAGAACGGAAGAAAACGAAGGACATACATGAGATGAGAGAGTGGGATATTCGAGAAGAAAAAGAAGAAGTAAAACAGTTGATCAGGAACCCCCACAACTGGCGAACCCCGGGAATTGATAACTTCCACAACTACTGGCACACGAAGCTCACCTGCACACACGCAAGCATGTAGCAGAGCAGTTCACTCGAATGATAAGGCACCCGGAGACAATCTCGAATTTTCTCACTGAACGAGTCACAAATCTGAAGTCTAAAGATGAAGATACAAGAAACCCGGTGAAATACAACCCAATCGAATGCCCTCCAACGATGTACAAGATCCTGACCAGTTGCATAACTAAGAAGATATCAGACCACTTAGAGAGTCAGAACACAATGGCCGAACAGCAGAAAGGATGCAAGCGGAAGAGCAAAGGATGCAAGGAGCAATTAACCATAGATGCCGCAGTTATGGAGCAAGCCTTCAAGAAGCACCGCAACCTATACGCGGCCTACATCGATTACTACAAGGCCTTCGACTCCGTGCCTTATAGCTGGCTAATAGAGACCCTGAAGATCAACAAGGTAAATCCAATAGTGACAAACTTCCTAGGAGCAATAATAGCGAAATCGAGTACCACCATCAAGGTGGGGACATCACAACCAGGCCAATCCTCATCAGGAGAGGAATCTTTCAGGGAGATGCCCTCAGCCCACTGTCGTTCTGTCTAGCACTTAACCCGCTATCCATCCTACTTAACAGCAGCAAGTACGGATATAACCTCGAAGAAGAAAAAAAAAAAAGAACCTGTACACCCTCACCCATCTGATGTACATGAATGACATCAAGCTTTACGCGGCAACAGAGATGAAACTGCAGCAACTACTCTGGATCACCGAAGAATTCCGCAATGATATTTGGATAGAATTTGATCTAGACAAATGCAAGATCCAAGGATTGCGCTAGGTAAAATTAGTCAGCCGAAACTACCAGCTGCAGACTGGTAAAGAGATCGAGGCAGAGGGAGAAGTCTACAAATACTTGGGGATGATGCAGGCTCAGCAGTTACAGCATAAAGAAATTAAGGCCTTTCTGACCGAAAAGAACTATCAGAGACTCAGAACCCTGCTGAAAGAAAAGGAAAACGGAGGGAACAGAGTTAAAGCCATAAACACCTATGCAGTCTCAGTGCTAACATAGGGACTGCATAGGTGTTTATGGCTTTAACTCTGTTCCCGTCCTTCGGGGTCATAGATTGGATTAACACCCAGCTGGAGGTTATCATGAGAAAGACAAGGACAGCGATGACCAAGAGCCGCCAACACCACCCGAAGTCAGCCGTGGAGAGACTGACAATTGGCTGGAAAGAAGGGGCCTGTTAGATCTCATTGAGAAACAGAAATCAGCGATTGCTAACCTGACGGATTACTTCCAGAAACACACAGGAGCACACCACTAGGCCATAAGGAAGTGTAAGGACCCGTCCTTACATTAATTAATAAAAATTGTTAAATATTATGAGAATGTTAACTGTAGTACGAATAGTGGTTTTCTGGTACAAACAACATGGATTAAGAAACACTGGAATTCAAAAATACCTTCCAGTCACTCCTTGTGTAGTTGTAGCTTGTTTGTATGGAAGTTCTTTGAACGAGTCAGTGAAAGTAATGTACCATGACAAATCCCCATTAAGACAGAAGCAGATGCACCATAGTAAGGGCCAAGAGTGCTTAAGCTGACCCTCTTAAAGATTTCACGGTGAGACGCTATTAGAGGTAGGCGACGTCACCAGGTGTGCGCGCGTGAGGTCACGGGAGGAGCTGTGACGCTTCTCAGTTGACCTGAACTTCCGCTTCTCTTTCTGGATTGTTCTGGTATGTTCGAGGTCCACGGAAGTTGGGGCACAAAGAATAGAGAAGACCCGCCCACGGAAGAGGAGAGGAGACAAATGAGAACACAGGAAAAAGGATGTGCAGATCTCCTATTGGCCAGGAAGAAAATAGAGGGAATTTTGAGAGGGAGATTCTGAAAAGGTTTTCGTGGGCATTCTGGAAAAGTTTTCGTGAGATTCGGAAGAAGTTTTCGGAGGAGTCGGAAGAAGTTTTCGGAGCGGTCTGGAGGATGATTTGAATGAGTTGGAGAACGATACAAAGCAGAGCGGTAGTCTAATTTGGGTGATAGCTGCAGCCCTGAGGTAGATGGAAGCAGTGATAGGAATTCTGCGTATCCCGACAGCCAGTAGGAATGTTCACCTGTAAACATGGAAGCCATAGTGAGGAAGAATCACACCCTGAGAATTATATAGGCAAAGCCAGTCGAATGAGTGGTCGAACCATTGACCTACTCAAAAACCCCTCTATCCACGGAAGAAGAAATGCTGACCGGTAAAGAATATACGACCCTGATTGATTCCAGCCGTGCAGTACCCGGTAGGGAAACACCATAAATCACCGAGATCCCCAAATGAGCGCCCCTGCATTCCAGTACCTGAATGACCAATATGAAAGGAAGCCGAGCATGAGGGAAGTTCCAGGCCAAACACGTAAGTGCTAGAGAGTTTATCGACATAGGTGTGCTTAATTTATTAAGGAGAGGACTTTAGAATAAATAGATATTTATAGTTAAGGAGGGAGGTTTAAGTAATGAATATATGAATAAAAGTGTAAGGTAATTAAGACGGACGTAGCCTATAATTTGAAGTGAAGCTCCTCATATATATGCTTGCTGGAAGGAGAGGGTATAATAGATAACTGAGAATTGTTTAAGATTGGGAAAGGTTTTTATATTATATATGAAGTTAAAGGTTGGAATTTTGAATTATTTATGAGTTGATTTGTGGAGAGTATTTCTGATTTGAGTAGGGGCTAATTAAAAGTGATATATATATAAAGGTATAGAGGATTAACGGTCCTGAAGGGTAATGTTAAATTGAATTGATTAATATTTCCTGTTAAACTGATTGCAGTAAGGGTGTCTAATTGAATAAATGAAATTTTCGTACAAATTGAGACACGAACTCTGAAGGGTTTTGTGAGCCAGTTCATTGGCTGGTAGTTGTTGGTTTGTTATACAGACTGTTCAGAAGAAGAGTTGGAAGAATCTATGTAAAGTGAATACCACGACCTATTGAAGTCCCTGTAAAGAACATGAAGAGACACCATAGCATAATGAATAATAATGTGTATTAGAATAGGATATCGGATGATGAAACATTTGAGTTTGAACAAGATATTTACACATATAAAGGTTAATGAAATAACAAGTCACTATTATTAGTTTCTGTATGATATGTTAATAAACATTGTTTTATTTTACATTCATGTGTTGGAGTCTGTCATTCCGAAACTCAGCCAATCCTGTGGAGAAATACTTAAAAATAATTAGGGTCCCCTTCGAGTCAGGTAATCTTCTGAGATCAAACAAGTCAGATGCTAAAGTGGGAGGATTGGACTACGGGGATATACATATAAAAAAGGGGATAAATTATAATAATTAAAATATAAAGAAAATTAGACCAAACAAGAAAGACAATAATACACACCCCCACAATTGGCGAGAACCCACCCCGACCCCCACAATTGGCGAGCCAGCCAGGATAATTCTGCACAATGGAAGGCTGAGTTCAGAACGACAGGAAAATATACATACATGTATATATATATGTAATCAGTTGCTGAAACTGTAAAATTCAGCTGGCGAGCCAGAAAGCGTAAGTTAGAATTATATATGTATTACTGAGTTGATTATTGTTGAATGAATTTAGATTGAACAAGTAAATAATGGTGGATTTTAGAGGCAAGTATTGATTTAGTGTTGAACTGGAAATTATTATTTATGTACAATTGAATTAATTAGTGAGACCGAACAGGGAAACTTCAAGGATAGATAGGTAAAACTTAAGGAGTTTTATAATTATTGGGTGTTGAACTTTTACTAATTGATTATTGACCAATCAGGTAAATGTTAATGATAGATTGAATTGGATTATCTAATATAGTTAAAGAATTGTAGAAAGATTAATCGGCAGACATATTGATTAGTTAAAGTTGATAGCTAGAGATTAATAGATATAAAATAAAAAATGCCAAGAAAGGGTAGGAAACGCGGCAAGGACTGCGAAAATTTTGGGAGAAGCGAAATCGAAGGGTTAGCTAAACATTTAAATAGCATCGAAAGAAAGATGGAGTGGATGATGGAAAGGCTCTCTTTAAGCAATGATGCTAGAGAAAATCAGCAACAAACGGAAGTGAAACAAAGATTGGGCATAGTTTCACGAACAAACGAGGGAGGAGACAAGGACGGCGGTCGTAAATGGTGTTATAAGTGCCAGAACTCAGACCATTGGACCCGCTACGGCAAAGTGAAACAGGGTGCTAAAGAAAGCTGGGAAAGGGAAGAGTATTGGGAACGAGACAGGTACCCACACGTAAAAAAACCCCAGAAACGTGGACAAGCACAGGGAGGAAAGGCATTGCGCAAAACAAGGGGGGTATCGGAATGAACAAGAGCGCATTAACAATGCCGTAGTCAAGAGACATGGATCTTTTAGACATGCCCGCTGCAGGAGGCCATCATTACACTTAAACACCGCCAAAGGAAAGGCCATATCTTTAGGTGCGGTAAGTGCTAAGGGCAGTAGAAACGACCTGTTATATGTGAGAGGCAGCTTAGGAGGGGTACCAGGTAAGTTTCTGGTGGACACAGGAGCCTCGAGGTCTATTTTAATGTGGGACTACCTCATTAAATACTGCAAAAGGCCGAATAAGGGAGATATAAGATGTTGCCGCGATTTTCTTCTGGAGGGGGTAGGTGCTGAAGAAATTTACACCGATTATATTGTCAGAGACAAGGTAAGAATACAGGGATGTGATAACTTGGTGGCCCATTCATATTTTGTGGCAAACAGAATAAACAGTCGTCGACACGACGCAATACTAGGCACGGACCTCCTAAGGAAATTAAGAGCCAAGATAGATGTAAGAAATGGCCGCATTACCTTCGGCAGTAATACCCAGGCGAGTCCAAAGGTAGACAGGAGGCGAAAGGCAGGCGTCAGAGCCCAGTATGAGCCAGAGAAAGGGGAAACTCCAAAGGAAGCTAGTGGGGAAGAATTAGAAGGGTGTAAGGCAAGCACAGATAATAAAGTTCTGGTTACACAAAACAAATGGGAATTAAATAAGAACACCAAAACAAATAGGAATAATGAGGGAAAGTGCCAAGAGAAGGGGAGGGTGTTACACGTAGGAATTTTGGAAACGAGAGAAAGGGTCGGTTTACATTCGGGAGAGAAAACACATGAAGGGGGAGAGAATGGCTGTGATGAGAAGGATCGCAAATTAAATGGAGCAACAGAAATTAAAGGAATCAAAGAATTAGGAAATTACAGAACTGAAGCTTCCAGTGAGGAGAAGGCACACAAACTGAAGGAAATAAACAGGATGCAGCAAATGTATCTAGGAGCAGTATACGACGAAAATATGGGATGGGAGTAGTTAATGAAGCTTAATATAAGTTTAAGTAATGTCTGGTATATAAGTGTAATTAGAAAATATAGAAAGGCAATTAGAGGAGATTGGCTGTCGATAAAGTGGATCTGGGATAAGGTCATATCCGTCTGAGGACAGAAAAGAAAAAAAAAATTTATATATGGAATATAAATTTTTTAGGGGAAGAGGAATGCTATGTAAGGACCCGTCCTTACATTAATTAATAAAAATTGTTAAATATTATGAGAATGTTAACTGTAGTACGAATAGTGGTTTTCTGGTACAAACAACATGGATTAAGAAACACTGGAATTCAAAAATACCTTCCAGTCACTCCTTGTGTAGTTGTAGCTTGTTTGTATGGAAGTTCTTTGACGAGTCAGTGAAAGTAATGTACCATGACAAATCCCCATTAAGACAGAAGCAGATGCACCATAGTAAGGGCCAAGAGTGCTTAAGCTGACCCTCTTAAAGATTTCACGGTGAGACGCTATTAGAGGTAGGCGACGTCACCAGGTGTGCGCGCGTGAGGTCACGGGAGGAGCTGTGACGCTTCTCAGTTGACCTGAACTTCCGCTTCTCTTTCTGGATTGTTCTGGTATGTTCGAGGTCCACGGAAGTTGGGGCACAAAGAATAGAGAAGACCCGCCCACGGAAGAGGAGAGGAGACAAATGAGAACACAGGAAAAAGGATGTGCAGATCTCCTATTGGCCAGGAAGAAAATAGAGGGAATTTTGAGAGGGAGATTCTGAAAAGGTTTTCGTGGGCATTCTGGAAAAGTTTTCGTGAGATTCGGAAGAAGTTTTCGGAGGAGTCGGAAGAAGTTTTCGGAGCGGTCTGGAGGATGATTTGAATGAGTTGGAGAACGATACAAAGCAGAACGGTAGTCTAATTTGGGTGATAGCTGCAGCCCTGAGGTAGATGGAAGCAGTGATAGGAATTCTGCGTATCCCGACAGCCAGTAGGAATGTTCACCTGTAAACATGGAAGCCATAGTGAGGAAGAATCACACCCTGAGAATTATATAGGCAAAGCCAGTCGAATGAGTGGTCGAACCATTGACCTACTCAAAAACCCCTCTATCCACGGAAGAAGAAATGCTGACCGGTAAAGAATATACGACCCTGATTGATTCCAGCCGTGCAGTACCCGGTAGGGAAGCACCATAATCACCGAGGTCCCCAAATGAGCGCCCCCGCATTCCAGTACCTGAATGACCGATATGAAAGGAAGCCAAGCAGAGAGGAAAGTTCCAGGCCAAACACGTAAGTGCTAGAGAGTTTATCGACATAGGTGTGCTTAATTTATTAAGGAGAGGACTTTAGAATAAATAGATATTTATAGTTAAGGAGGGAGGTTTAAGTAATGAATATATGAATAAAAGTGTAAGGTAATTAAGACGGACGTAGCCTATAATTTGAAGTGAAGCTCCTCATATATATGCTTGCTGGAAGGAGAGGGTATAATAGATAACTGAGAATTGTTTAAGATTGGGAAAGGTTTTTATATTATATATGAAGTTAAAGGTTGGAATTTTGAATTATTTATGAGTTGATTTGTGGAGAGTATTTCTGATTTGAGTAGGGGCTAATTAAAAGTGATATATATATAAAGGTATAGAGGATTAACGGTCCTGAAGGGTAATGTTAAATTGAATTGATTAATATTTCCTGTTAACCTGATTGCAGTAAGGGTGTCTAATTGAATAAATGAAATTTTCGTACAAATTGAGACACGAACTCTGAAGGGTTTTGTGAGCCAGTTCATTGGCTGGTAGTTGTTGGTTTGTTATACAGACTGGTCAGAAGAAGAGTTGGAAGAATCTATGTAAAGTGAATACCACGACCTATTGAAGTCCCTGTAAAGAACATGAAGAGACACCATAGCATAATGAATAATAATGTGTATTAGAATAGGATATCGGATGATGAAACATTTGAGTTTGAACAAGATATTTACACATATAAAGGTTAATGAAATAACAAGTCACTATTATTAGTTTCTGTATGATATGTTAATAAACATTGTTTTATTTTACATTAATGTGTTGGAGTCTGTCATTCCGAAACTCAGCCAATCCTGTGGAGAAATACTTAAAAATAATTAGGGTCCCCTTCGAGTCAGGTAATCTTCTGAGATCAAACAAGTCAGATGCTAAAGTGGGAGGATTGGACTACGGGGATATACATATAAAAAAGGGGATAAATTATAATAATTAAAATATAAAGAAAATTAGACCAAACAAGAAAGACAATAATACACACCCCCACAATTGGCGAGAACCCACCCCGACCCCCACAGAAGATAGATATACGGTATACCCCACTCAACCTAAGCGAGGAGTCCTCTCGCAACCAGGAGGCACAAACGAAGCTAGAAAGATGGAGAAAGAGGACCCTCCATGGAAGACACTACAATGATGTCCATTAAGATCACATAGATAAAATTGCTTTCAATGCATAGCTCACGAACGGGACGCTGTTCCCCGAAACTGAGGGATTCATGCTCGCCATCGAAGACCAGGAAGTCAACCCCAGAAACTATAGAAAATATAGAAAATACATTGTCAAGGAGCCCGAAGTGTACGATGACACATGTCGACAATGCCACGTGGCTTCAGAAACGATCCAACACATCACTGCGGGATGCAAGGTGATCACCCAGACTGAGTACACTCATAGACACGACTAGGTAGCCAGGATAAACATTAGAAGCTAGCAAGGAAATACCAGTTGATCAAACAAAGTGTACCGTACTATAAGTACGAACTAGAGACCCCAACCCACAAGCTGTACTGAGACCGCGGCATCATAAAGGACAAAACAATCCCGCATAACATGTCGGACATAAGTGGACAAGAAGGAAAAAGGCTACCTGTCTGTAGACATAGCGGTACCGAACACCGGCAACCTGCAGAAAACCCATGAGGACAAAATCAGGAAGTACACGAACCTAAGACAGGAGCTCAAAGAGATGTGGCACATACAACAAGTAACGACCATCCCAATCATCGTGTCAACCACAGGTATGGTGCCAAACAAAGACCCTACATTACAGCCTAGCAGCAATAGGTCTCCCAGCGAACACCTACAAGGAACTTCAGAAAGTTGCAATCCTGAACACCTGTAAGATATTCAGATAGTTCCTCGACAAACGTAACACCAGACAACAACCACCCTGTGTACTTGGTAGCAATACCCGTCACGAGGTGGAACCCCCAATCAGGGAGAAATAAAATAAAGAGCAATAATAGTAATAATAAGATAATCTTCTGAAGGGCACAGCCAGTAGAGTTAATCTTACTTTTCTCTTCATATTTCATTAAAGCTGCTTAAATCTTTGAGTTTTGTAGCTGAGTTGTTTTTCACACAACGCATAGTACAAAGTACATACATGTTCAGTTGTTCCATATACAGAACGCATTTCCTCTGTCTTTCTCTCCCTCTCTGATTTTCTTTTCTGTCTCTCTCCATCTCTCTCTCTCTCTCTCTCTCTCTCTGATTTTCTTTTCCTTCTCCCTCTATATGTTTCTCCGATTTTCTTTTCATTCTCTCTCTTTATCTCTATCTGATTTTTTCTCTCTGTTTCTCTCTCTCTTGATCTCGGTCTCTTATCTATTTCTCTCTGATTTTCTTCTCTCTCTTTCTCACCCTCTGATTTTCTTTTCCTTTTCTCTCTATATCTCGCTCTGATTTTATTTTCCTTCTTTCTCTCTGATTTTCTTCTTTCTCTCTGATTTTCTTCTTTCTGTCTCTAATTTTTTCGATCTCTCTCTCTTTATCTCTAGCTCGGTCTGCGTCTGTTTCTCTCTCGGTCCCTCTTTCTCTCTTTATCTCGGTCTCTGTCTGTTTTTATATCTGTCTCTCTCTCTCTTTCGATCTGATTTTATTTTCCCCCCTTTCTCTCTGAATTTCTTCTCTCTCTCTCTCTCTCTCTCTCTCTCTGATTTTTTCGATCTCTCTCTCTTTATCTTTATCTGATGTTTTCTCTATTTCTCTCTGATTATCTGTCTATGTGATATTCTCTCTCTCTTAAATGTTTAGATATTAACAGTGTATAACTGTTGATACCTCTTCATTTGCATGACGTGTTGCTGTTGGGAAAAAAGTGTTTATCTAACACTGCAGCTAATAAATGCTGTTGTTATTTTCTGTCATTTCATATTTCATTTCTATAACTTGAACGCACCGTTATTTCTTAAGACGTCCGTCTTGGTTAACCGATTACGCCAGCTTTCTCTCGAGGCAATCCCAAAGGCGAAAAAAAGAAAAGTTTCGAAATACGTTGATGAAGGAAAATAAAAGAGAAGCAGCTTTCCGATTGCGAAACAGCAAGAAAATACGAAGAAACAACACTTCGCTCTTCCGTTTATTGATAAACTCGACATTCTCCCGTCATGCACAGCGGCACCTTTTACACGTTAAGGTCCGGATTCATTGAAAGCTGGTGAATTATTAATGTCCATTAATAAAAGTGGATGAGGTAATTGTTTGACAAGAATGTCTCTCTTCGTAATGATCATTTTTTACCTTTCTCTTTAAAAAAAAAAAAAGGTAGTCCTCGATCGACAGAGGCAGCGTTTGTACGGCTGCTGTCACGCCCTCTGGCTTATTGTCGCTGACTTTTGATGTCAAAATTTTCTATTAATGTAATTAAAAGATGTTAAGCATACTGACATGGTCGAATTTAAGTGTACATTCTACCGAACTTTTTTCTTCTCTTCCTTCTCTCCACAGAAAACATTTCTTCCATTTCTGCTTCCTTCTCATTACTCACGTGGCTTGCGTAGCCAAAGAAAAAAAGACGAAACGCGGAACGTGCTTGCTTGTAGATTTCGGAGAGTTTAATTCAAACTCTCTTCAAGCATTTTTTCTTGCATCAAATGTCCACATAGAAATCACGTCTCTCATTCTTTTATCTTTTCTTCTTTTTCTCTTTCTACCAGCTCAGCGTTTTACTTTCAGTTGATGTGACCACTCATCTACACCAAGCTATCAAAAGTTAGGGAATGAGCAATAGAACTTTGATCGAAGATTCTTCAGAATCTTCGATCAAAGTTCTATTGCTCAGATTCTTCAGAATCTTCGATTTACGATTTCAATCGTAAATAATTTATTTTAAAGAATCATCATATTTCATATATGATTCTTCAAAACACGAAAGTACATAGAGCTCTGATTATTTAGAATAATGGCGAGCTTCATTTTCTGATTCAATCTTATGGAGGAGTTCCTCAGGAGTCAATTTTTAGTGGTTTATTTTTATAAATCACAGAGTTAGTAATGTTCATCCCTTAATCTTGCAAAATGTACATCAATATCTTTCTATAATTCTCGAAAACAAAATCGTTTCATTCGCGGAATAGCACCGCCAACATTAGCATTAGCATTAGCGAAGCATGTGATGCAAGAAAGCAAGCTTATGCAGCAACAGCCGAAAAAAAAAGCCTCCCTTTTCACCCCTCCATTCGTTCCAAATGCCTGTCCAGCTCAGCCTTAAATTTATTTAGGCTATCAACTTCCACAAAAAAAGATGGAAATCTGTTCCACCAATCAACTACTCGCTGTCTAAAGGCAAATTTCCGCACATCTATCCTACAACTGTCTTTCTTCAATTTGAAACTATGCCCCCTCGGGTTCTTAATCTGAGCAAGAGGAAGAATCCCATCAGCATTCATCTTACTCAACCCATTCAAGGCCTTATACACCTCAATCAGATCACCTCGCAGGTGCCTACTTCTAGGCTTTGCATTTGCAGAACTTAAGCCTTTCTTGGTAAAAGCACCCCTTTGTTCCCCTCACCAATCTTGTTGCTCTTCTTTGTACTCGTTCTAGCAACTCTACATCCTTCCTAAAATGAGGCCTCCAGACCTGTACACAGTATTCTAGGTGTGGCCTGACCGTTGCCTTGTATAACTGGATAATCACCTTCCTGTCCCTGCTAGCAAAATTCCTATATATCATTGACAAGACTCCATGACCTGCTCTGGCAGCTCGTCTGCACTGCTCAGCGAACTACATATTTGACTGCACAAACATACCCTGTAGGTTCCGCAAACTATGGAAAATAGCAGAAGAGTGTACGCCCAAGAACACTCTGAGACAGCTTCAATTCTGACGTCTTGTCTAGTAGTTGCAAAGTGACCTTAAGTTACATGCCGTTAACCTGGGCCGTCTTTATTATTTGCATAATAGAAGGTTTAAAGACTCAGCAACGTATTGTTACACGTTGTTGTGCTCGATATGGTATGAGTACCACAGAGACTGTAGTATTCATACCACACTGAACCATCGATCATGTGTCAGATAAGTAAGGAACCCAGAGAACACAGTTTTCCAATATTTAACATGCTCTGCAACAATCGCGTGTATGCTGTATGAGATTGATATTCTGCTGCTTGGCTAAGTGATTCTCTTGCCTTCATCTAGCATCTCCTGTGCCTTCGTAATTTGCTCTGTAGTGGTGGAAGTCATTGACTGTTCAGGCACCGAGTCGCCAGACATAGCTTGTCGATCTTCTTTAATGCGCTTATGGCCCTTGAAAAGTGCAGTCTTCTTCAAGCATTTGTGGCCTGTAAATCTGTGGTATTTCTCGCACAGTCTCTGTAGCACCCATTTTGCGGCGAGAACTATAGTAACAGTACTTCACACAAACTTCATTAACAACAGCACATGACTTAAGACCATTTTGCCACTATTAGACAACATGTCAAAATTTGTAACTGTGTTAACGTATTTTTATTTTTTAACTCGGGTGAGGAGGACGGTGATTTTTCCAACTGTTACCCACAAAGTCGTTTAATTCAGGAATCAAAGGTTGATTTTAATGTAATGATACACGAGAAAAACACATTATATTAGCAGTATTTTCTAAGCCTGGAAAGGTTCTTTCTAAATCTAGAATGGACTTAAGAATGTTATCTAGAATAAATGTCAAATTCGATTATCAGGTAAATTGTCCTTACAGTACATTCGAAATAAATTAGTTAATAACATACAAGTCCAGGGATAATTAAAGTTACTACGATTCTTCAACTGAGGTTAAAGCTATCGTGTGATTTAGATATTTTGAATAAACCTAACAAGTTAAGGAGACTTTAGTTTGTCATATAATCGATATTCGTAAAAATGATGTTCAAATACATTCAATTCTCAAGGACCATGTCTTTGAAGGTTTTATAAATTCGGCGAATACACAATTGTAACCTACAAACGGCGTATTTTTATTGAGGTGCCATAGATTTATCGTGTTTATGAGCCACGTTGAAGGATTTCTGTATTAAAAACTCAATTTCCTGTAACTCCCGCGTACAGATACTCAAAAATGTTCACATGATCTTTCTTCAAGGTTTAAGCGAAGTTACGATTGCATCCAGAGGTATAGGCTTTCTATAGCGTAGAATAAAGTCCCAAAATAGCAACAAAGTATTTCTCCAGACATAATCCATATCCATAGTACGGGATGCAAATATTTTTATGCATAAAGCAAAGGAATGCTTTTCCGAATAGTAGAAATATGAAACCGTTCTTTAGTACTACACAGATGAACAACAAACCCTTAAGATACCAAAAGAAATATAAGCGCTTAAGACTTTGCGCTACATTTTCTTTCAATGGATGGAGTATACCTTTTTTGGCGCGCTTCGTTGACGCTAAGTCATTTGAGTCCATCAAATCGTAGTTGCCAAAACATCGAAATTGTAGTTGGCACTTTGCCATAATATGCCCAACTTTCGGAAATCAATAAGACTTTTAGATCTTTTAATTCCTAGAAGGAAGGTTTCAAAGTGTCTCTAAGTCAGCTAAATAAATAATAGCAATCAGAAGTTTACAAAATCAATCTGAAGCTAAATGAAAGATCTTCACTGACAGACTGTAGGTTTGACAATCTTGGTAGGTTTGCCAATTAAAAAATAAACGGCAATTAACGAGGGTTAATACAAATTACATTAACAAGGGTTAAGTAGAAATGTGTTTCAAAGTGAATGCACATCTTTATTGATGGCAGTACTCATCTGTGGTAGCCTGTTGAATGGTAAATGCGGTTTTGTTAAAGAAATTCTCTAAACTTAAAACTCGCAAGAATTTTCACGCAGAAATACGCCTCTAAGCAACTAGTGACGATGATTTTCGAACTCCAAGTCACGGACGTAATCAATCAATGCAAAGCCCATTTTTCATAGAGACATTCGTCACTTCTTTGAATAAAATGAAAAAAAAAAAAAAAAAAAACGCTTAATCTATATGTATATCTCTGCTTTCATTCTACGAAATCTTTTTTTTTGTAGACGCTAAATGAATGCCTACTCATTTTGAGAAACAAAGTTAAACCGGGTTTTTCGTCCAGCGAAACAGAAAATCGACCACAGAACACACGCAATTTACAAACAGTATATACGGAGCAATATGGCCTTAGTTGCTGGTGCTCCTAAAAACCCTTTAGGAGCATCAGAAAGGAGAAAAAGAAATCGGAAGAAAGGTTTCTTCCTTTCTTCCTCAGAAAGGAAGAAAATTAACAGTGAGGTAATGTTCCTTAATGATTTTAACGTATGTTCGAGATGTACTAGCCTTCGAGGCTAGTACATCTCGAACTGATTACAATCACTTGATTACAATCCCTGTACTTCCGCACAAATTATTAATTCATTAATAATTGTACGGTGTGTATTCAGCGCCAATCTAACATAACTCAAATAGCAACATGGTGGTCTCTTCTCTACAATGGACGCTCTCTCCTCAAGAGGAGATGGTTAACGATAGGCAGCTAAGTCTGATAGTTAGGCTAGGGGAACGAATGTGAACGGTTGTATGTACCTGTGCTCCGTATTATTTTTAGTTTTGTTTATTAAGGAAGCAGTATTTAGTCACCTTTCAGTGCTACTACTTCAAGAAGGACCTGTGCAAATACCAGATGCGACCATTTCGTTTTAAGAATGGACAAAAGATAAGTACTGTTTAAATTTCTGCATGCTCCTCGCTGTAGTTGCTTTACCAGCGTGTTCGGCCATTGTCCATTTGTTGCGACAGTTCTCCCCACGCATGTCGCGGAACAAGCTGTGTGACCTTGACTGGACGTCCATAGTCTGCTAAAGCGTCCTGTTTATCCCCCCCTGTACATCGTAGGATAATAGCAAGTGAACCTTCAGTAGCCTTTTGTCTGACGTACGCGCTATAAACAAACGAGGTTGACAGATTTCCTTGTCTAATCCCGTACTGTGTGAATACTACACCAAACTGCCACCTTTACCGTAGCATTACATTGTCTCTTTTCTCAGGACAGCATATCCGAGTTTAATATTGAATTTGTGTTGGATAACATGGAATAGGGAATCAGTATGGATGGAAATAATACTAAGGTCAGAAAACTTACAGATATGTCTGAGGGAGGAAACGACAGCATCCCCTTATTGCTTCCCAAAATGCCACAATCGTCTCCTGAGAAAGATATTGCTGGTGGTTTATCTACTGATCAAAAAACTGGGACAACCTCAAATTCTGAAGATAATAAAACGGCTGAAGAATTAAATATTACTCAGGACGCATCTTCGGTCTATGAGGTGATTTCAAAAATGCGTAAAGATATGAGGCGCTTTGTTTTGGGAGAGACCAATAAAGTAACTAAAAAGGCAGGAGATGCTATTATGGACAAATGGTCCAAACTTGAGAAAGTAACAACGGCCCTCCTCATAGAAAATGAAGTACTGAAGGCCACTAATCATGAAATAAATATGCGAGCTAATCTTCTAGACAAAATAATACAAACCTTTTCCACAATAACTCCAAATAAAACAAATTATGTACAAGAACCAGAAGTTCAGGGCCCTGCTGATAGGAAAGTGCAAAATGAGGACCTCCTGTTACAGGGATCCCCTTCTGTTAGATCTTATGCCGATGTAGCCCAAAATAGACCCATACTGAAGGAACAAATAGCCAAACCTAGTGAGAATGTAATCGTACTTAGAGCGTTAGAGAACAGCAATTTTAAAACCAGCGCTGACGTAAAAACCTTGGTAACCAATACCTTGAAGACAGAATTTAAAACAGTCAAAATAAAATCAATCAAATTAGCACGCAACAAAAGCGTAATCTTGGAAACGGCCTCTAAGTCGGACTTAAATAGTATCTCAACATCTGATTCCTTGTCCTCTGCAGGAATCTCTACAGGAGTCCCTAAAAAAAGTAACCCTTCCATAATTATCTACGACGTGCCCAAGGATCTAAGTAAGGAGGACATAATAGAAGAACTGTACAATAAAAATCTAGCTGACTACGACTTTACAATGGAGGAGATTCAGAAAGAAACCTCGTTCAGATTCACAACTAAGTCAAGGTCCCTGTCATTGGTACACTGGGTAATCAGTTTCTCCCCAAAAATTTACAGGTGTATTTCGTCGATAGACAGAATATTTCTTGCCTGGAGCTCACATAGGCATAGGCCATTTACAATAGTTACTAAGTGCTTTCTGTGCTTGGGATATGGGCACACAACACAATATTGTACCCATAACTCCCCATCCTGTGGACATTGCGCCTGCAGTGGTCATGTGCATGCAGAATGCCCTCATAAGGATGAGCCTGCCGGCTGCATAAATTGCAAGAGGCGTAAAAGAGACTTTCGGCACTCCATCCGCGATCCTAACTGTCCTGAATATAAAAGAGCCCTAGAGATTGCACGATTAAGGACCGCTGAAGAATGAGACAATTCGTGACTACAAATGCCCAGGACTTTTGCGTATCATAGATCTTGTAAGACAACGGACCAACTATGGATACATTGTCTTTTACCAGTTCTTCACCTGCAGATCAATCAGTGTCTGAACTTAGCCTGCTTCAACTAAATGCTCAGCGGTCACGATTGGTGGCCGATGAAGTCCGAAAGGTAACGGACGAAATTAAATACGATATTATAGCCTTACAAGAACCATACCATTTCCGTGGTAAAATAACCGGATACCCTATCTCTCTTAGGGTTATTCAACCGGAACATGCTGAACCACGTACGGCCTTCGTCATAGTTAATTCTAAATTGGACGTAGTCAAGATAATTAGTCTTACCAATCAATATGCTGTGTGCATAAGTGTGTCTACTCCTCATGGCTCTTACTTTCTAGTTTCACTATACTGCCCACCAACTTCCGACATTACACTTCATCTTGCCTACCTCGATCAAGTTATTTCTTTGGTAGGTACTGCCAAACTTATTATAATGTCAGACGTTAACGCCAAATCCAGTCTATGGCACTCCGACCATACTGATAACAAGGGTTCACTCATAGAAGACTTTCTCCTTTCACATGAGCTGACGGTTCTAAATAAACCCGGCTCACCTTATACCTTCAGCTCTCTAAATGGCGAATCAAATATAGACATAACTGCTACTTCTTACTCCGTTTCTTCAAATATTAATGACTGGACAGTAAATACTAACATTTGCTCAAGTGACCATCGTGCGATCACCTTCTCCGTGACTTGCTCTGCACAATCATATAATCCTCCACTACAGGACCTTAGAAGATTTTCTTTGCGTCGCATCATGTGGAACCGGTTTAATGACTCAATCAACACTGATTTCCCAATTGAAACCATAAACTTCATCCATCACTTTACAGCTTCTGAATTAGCTTCCTATGTTAATGATGCTCTCAGCCACGCCTGTTATAAAGCAGCCAAAAAGAAAATTCAGTCTTCCCATCCCACTCCATGGTGGAACCGAGAACTTACTCTGCTTCGTCAGCAAGTGCATCGGGCTAGGCGTACTTACCAACGACATCGCAGGAACTGGCCACCTCCCGACGTCGAAAGTCTTAAAACAGAATATCAGGCTCTCAAAAGACAATACGTCAAAACCATCACTACCTGTAAAATAAAATCATGGCAGAACTTGGTTACTTCTACTGGCAATCGGGACCCATGGGGCCTTGTTTATCGCCTTATAAGAAGGAACAAATCCTATTCCCCTACTGTTTATTGGTCGGTACCCGCAAACGGCACCGAAACTCTCACTTGGAAGGACACCATCAACACTATCTTGGACAATCTGCTTCCTTCTGATCGCCCAGAGGATGACTTGACTACTCATCAACAAATAAGACTGCTCAATAACTCCTACACTACTACTTCTGAATCTCAGCCATTCACGCAGCTGGAGGTGGACACAGCTGTCCTAAAAATTAACAACTCTGGTTGTCCGGGCCTCGACCTTCATGAGGGCATCTTTATCAAACAATTCCACAAGCTACGTCCAACGGTTCTTCCGACTCTATTCAACAAATGTCTGAATGAAAGCACATTCCCTGTTATCTGGAAGACAGCTCTTCTTAAACTAATTCCTAAACCTTCAAACACCCAAAGTGGCAAGTCCTTCCGTCCTATTGCTCTGTTATCGCATTTGGCCAAAACACTTGAAAGGCTGATTGCTATAAGACTCACTTCACTGTTCACGAACACCTCTCTTGTATCAGACGATCAATATGGTTTCCGAACTGGACGAGGAACTGAAGAAGCAGTCGTTGAATTCCTTTCTCGAGTTAACTCTGCAAATACTAAATACGTTCTTGCTATTTTTGTTGATTTTTCTGCGGCGTTTGATCTGTTATGGTGGTCTAGTTTGTTTGCTC
The DNA here is from genome assembly GCF_048544385.1 of Mastigoproctus giganteus. NCBI lineage: Eukaryota > Metazoa > Arthropoda > Arachnida > Uropygi > Thelyphonidae > Mastigoproctus > Mastigoproctus giganteus. Next base: position 14,938,232 of record NC_143583.1, read on the forward strand.
GCTTACGTGCGGCTGATTGTCCTCTTCCTCTCTATAACCTTTTAAAAAGTTATTTTGAAAACCGTACAGTTTCTGTTATTTCTGGATCTAACTCCATCTCCCGCTCTGTCACTAGGGGCTGCCCCCAAGGCTCTGTTCTTGGACCACTTGTCTGGAACATCGTTCTTGACGAATGGCTCCTTAAAACTATTCCTTATACTTCCAAACTGGCTTATGCAGACGATCTCACCCTGCTGATCCAGGGCAATTCCCGTGCCTCCCTTGAAAGTACTGCCAACCTAGTCATGTCAGATCTCTCTCAATGGTCAACCACAAATAAATTATCCATATCCTCCACGAAAACTAAAATGATGCTGGTTAAGGGTTCGCTTAATATTTCACGGCCACCTGTTGTAAAACTTCAAAACAAATCACTTTCCATGGTTTCTTCTCTAAAATTTCTTGGTCTGATCATTGATAGTAAACTTACGTTTACTAAACACTTGGAAGATCTCTCAGAGAAAGTCAAAAAACTTACCTTCTCACTTCTGCGTCTCTCTAAACAATCTTGGGGTCTCAATTCTCGTTCTTTACGATTATATTACAAAGCTGTGTTTCTACCAATTTGTTCCTATGGCGCGGCCGCCTGGTTCTGGCATGTTAAGAAGGTTTCAGTACGGACCAAACTTCACAGCATTCAACGTAAAATGCTTTTGGCAATGTGCAGGGCCTGTAGGACTGTGTCTACTCCTGCTTTGCAGGTCCTTAACGGCTGTCTGCCCCTCGATCTCTTTCTTATGTACAGAGGCCTGTGCTTCTACATTAGGCACGCTATCCCTGTCACCTTTCTTGGCATTACCATCGATGTCACTGTGGATCCCAAGGCAGAGAAAAGACGCTGTTGGAATATTTTGATGCAGAGCTGGCAAGACAGATGGACCGCTACCTCTAAGGGTCTTGTTACTTTAAAATTCATCCCTAACGTCACCTTTGCCGCGTTAGAGTCCACTCAGAAATGGTTTCATCCTGGTCTGTACACTCTCTACTTGCTCTCTGGTCATGGCTCCCTTAATGCGAAACTTGCAACTTTCAACCTTGCTGAATCACCTCTCTGTTCTTGTGGTGACCCAGAAGACTGGGAACATATTTTATACCACTGCCATCAGTACCTAGATCTTCGACAGAACCTTCTTCTCTCCACCAGTATCACTGTCCCTGGAAATGAGCCGGACTTCCTAAGCACCACAGAAAATTTCCAGTCCCTGCAAGAATTTGCTCGTCATGCTTTTGATCGCCGGAGATGCCTTCTCACTCAACTACGGAATACCTCCTAGACTTCCTAGTGGAGAACCCTGCTGGCACTGGCTTCTGGCCAGTGCGGGATCAGATATATATCTATACTTTTTCCCTCTCTTTTTTCTTTTCTCTTTTTTTTTTTTTTTTTTTTCAATTTTATATTTTATTTATTTATTTTTTTTTTATTAATTAATTTATTTAATTTTTTCTACCAAAAATAGTTTTCTAATTTTTATTTATTTTTTTATTAATTAATTTATTTAATTTTTTTTCTACCAAAAATAGTTTTCTAATTTTTATTTATTTTTTTTCTATTAAAAATAGTTTTCTAATTTTTTTAATTATTATTATTTCTATTTTTATTTATTTTTTTTAAAAATTTATTATATATATATATACATATATATATTTTTTTTTTTTTTTTCACATTTTATTTGTATTTATTTACTTATTTATTTTTGCTGGTTCCCTGGGTTTGGGCTGCCCGATGGACAGATTTTATTATCTAGTTTTTATTATTTTCTTACATATAAGTACTTTATTATTATTATTTATTATTTTATTTTTTTATTATTATTATTTTATTTATTTATTTATTTATTTTTTTTTTTTATTTTTATTGTTTTTGCCCTGATACTAGGGCAGTAAGAGCTGGTAAACCAGAGCGTTTAGAGGGCGGTCGCAATACATGCGTAGTTGTGGCCTACCTCCCCGTGGTGTAGACGGACACTGGGCAGGCTTTCCAGGTGATCGCCTGCCTGGTGACAAAACGGCCAGAAACAACTAAACAACACAACAACACACACACTGCACGAACATAATTTTACACACATTTCTGGCCTTTTACAGTGCTTTCTGTAATCATCACAGTGTACGAAGGCGGAGATGAATTGACGTTCAGGTGCCGTCCTACATAAGATACTATACATGTCTACATGTCTACATAGGCAGCTAAGTCTGTCTTGCGCAATCAGAAAGATCAAAGAGTTTCTTGTTAAGTTTCATGTTTCTTGAAGTGATACCATACAGTATCACTCCAATAAGAATAGAATCCTAAAATGGGGCAACAGCATAGGCTCATGATGGAAGGAAGAAAAGAAAGTCTTGTCTTGTCAGTTTAACTAACTGTTATGACGCTGTCAAAAAAAAAAAAAAAACATTTAGCGCAAAAAACAACTTTGATATTATACAGCTAGAATTCAGTAACATTTTAATACTGTTTCCGCACTCCTTCACAGGAAGTTATTAAAGGAACTGGAGAAAATTGGGAACAGAGGAATTAGGTGGATCCTAAGGTTTAAGTGACTTTATAATTACGCCGTTACTGTATTGGGTCTTAAGGACAGGAAGCCGAGAGTATTCATAAAGTAATTCTTCACGGCGGCCAGAATTCGTTGTGTAATGCCTTCGTGGGTAGCACAGTTGGTAGAATTGTCGTTCCTCCCCACACCGGACGAAAACGACCTGAGTTCGAGTACCATTGATGATGTGAAGAATTTTTATGGGCCTTTTTCACAACGTGGTATAAAAAATGAAAAGTTTGCAGGTGTGTTCATTACAGTCAACGTTTGATGATAGCTGTAAAATTAAGAAAGATTTCATGGTCATTTGCTATGGATTGCTGAAGTGGCCACCTGCGGAGCTGTTATAGAATAAACAGAAATAGCAACTGACACTGGTGCAAAAAAGAACACAATGCTTTTTTTTTTTTTTTTTTTTTTTTGGCTGGTGCTGTATAATCTTGCTTTCTTGCATCATATACCTTTACTAATGCTAACGCTAGCTTTAGGAAGGATGTAAAACTGTTGGAACGGGTGCAAAGTAGACCAACCAGACTGGTGAAAGGAAGAAAAAGGTGCTGTTATCTATAAAGGCTTCGGTTCTGCAATTGTAACGTCTCGGGAAGATCTGGTCGAGGTGTTTAAAGCCTCAATGGATTTAGTAAACTAAATGTTAATAGCATTCTTCCACTTGCTGAGACTACACACATGAGGGGCATAAATTCAAGTTGAAGAAGGATGGTTGCAGGATACACGTGCAGAAGTTCTCCTTCAGCTAGCGGGTGGCTGATTGTTAGAACAGGCTTCCATCTGTTTTTGTGCAAGTGGACGGGTTGAATAAATTCAAGGAAGAACTAGATTAATTATTGGAGGTACGGGTGGAAGAACTGTGCATTTTTTTTTTTTTTTTTTTTTTTTTTTTTGTCTGATGCCATTAAGCTTGCTTTCTTGCATAATTTGTCATTACTACTACTACTACTTGTAACTGTTTCTAATATGGCTATGTATTAATATTCCAGAATGAAAATTTCTATTCAGCTAATCGCATATACAATCTTAACATGTTTGAACGTCTTTAGCACTAGTGTTCAGCCCTGGTTTTGGATACAGGTACCCAGTCGCTCTGTGCATCTTGAATAACGTTCAGTCAAGTGCCTGTTCATTCCTTTGGTAAAGAAGTTTAGGCTTTGAACAACATCGAAATTTACATAAGCAGGCAATATAGACTGAATTATATTCTCTGTAATGTGCGTACTCACAGCATTCATATATAATTATCCTCTAAAGGACAGGTGTTGTTAGAACAATTCATATGAGCAGTGTTGCCAAACAGATAAAAATCCATTGGGATCGAATCTTTTTTCCCAAGGCAATTTTTATAAAAGGAACATAAATAACCCGAAGTTTATTCGATTAAAGGAGGCTTTCTTAAATCGCGCTTCTTCTCGCATGAGCAAATTAGTGAATTTTAATGAACAAGAAGTAATAAGAAGAAATATTAAAACTATTTTGATTGTATTTAAAATATGATTATCAATTTGCCTGTAGATTAATCGTGTTGCTCGATTACAAACTGAAAGAGCCCCTTATGAACTCTGTCTGATAATATTAAACGAAACAGTCGCATATTTTTCTGTAATAATGATTATATACAATTCCATCCCTATTCTACAATGACCTTATCCATCTTCTCTGGGGTGATGTCCGCCGCACGGGGCGGAGAAAAGGGGAAAGGAAAGAGGACACATTTTTAATGAGTGGCAAAAAGTTGCAAGCAAAATTACGTGTTCGGGTTTTGAGAGAATCTCAAATTTATCGAGTGTGGAAAGTTAGGCCCGTATTTTCCTTGGCGATACACTAGACACTCTGTAATAATGGCTGCAATCGTTAAGTTAATAATGGCCTCTGTGTCGTACGGTGACGGAAACCGCCTGACCCATATATCAGCAGGATTCATGATAGCAGTTTCCCAGATCCTAATGGGAGTTTTGCGCCTCTACTGACAGGCTCGGTATTCCACTCTATTGGTGGTATTTGTGGAAGTGCAACTCCCTGTTAATTAGGAGACATAATTAGAATACAGCCGATATCTTTGACCCGATCAACACAATAGAAGTAAATTATCAAATGACTTTCGCAATATATCGAAATGCAAATGCCGCAATAGAAAATAATAGTTTATTCACCGGGTATATATTAATGTTTAATTGTCTTCATAATTATTCTTCTCCTAGTTTAAGCAACAAAAATGTTCCTTTCGCCTCTATAACCTCGTCAGGTGGCAAGCAATGATATGAAGTATGCCTTACTTTATCGCAAGTTTATTTTTGGTCCGAATATATTTTATTTTATCATCGAAATGAAGAAAGCTTCATTATTTATCGCGTTAAAGTAATCGAAGAATGGAATTACTGAGAACTTATTGCTAATATTTAAATTATAATTGTCTTCATTGGTGTTGTTTTGGTTTAAAGATGAAAATTAAATTTGAGATGAAAACTTAAAATTAGTGTTGTATAAAAAGCGGGCAGCATTCTTCTACGTCCACCAAATTTTACAGTAAGAAATCTTGTGAATTACTAGGAGAGTTTTTTGTGGTATGAAAGACACTCTCTCTTTAAAATTCGATTTCCAAGAGAGTTTTTTATTTATACTCTTATTGTGCAGAAGGAAAATACCTCTTGTCATAATATTCTTAACATGATCATTGCGTTCTATTCTTCCCACTTAATTCCCATGCAAAGGAACATTCTACACTGGCTCGGTCGTTGTCTTAAGCTTTCTTTTCTTCTTTTTTTAAGATAATGTAGAATTCTCTTTGATGTGCTTTTAAAAGATGGGGTTTTAAACATAATTTAATTACTTGACTGTGTAACATTAAAGAGTAGACCATCAACTGTACAGACGAAGGCGACTATAAGTGTAACGAAGTGAGTTGTTGAACGCCACACAAAAGGGAAAGGGGGCGGCTCATCATTGTGCTGAATGAGTGACACTAACTTGAATGAGATTCGCAGAGATAGAGACGCTAATGTTCTCCCTCTCTCTACTCTACCTGAAACTACATCTCGCTTTAATTTGGCAGTAATTTGGTAAGCTACATAGCTAATGGATACATTGACGGAGCTGTATGTTGCAAAAGCGAGCCAGTAATGTGCACCATCCCTTTGGCATTCCATTCTGCAGTTTATATAAATCTTTCACTGGTCGGAAGCACAATTGTGAAATAAGCAGGCGGCTAAGTTTTATCTTAAATACCCCCTCGCTGTATACAATACTTAAAATATATGTACACAGTGCATTATGGGCGATGTTTGCTTTATTTATTGAGCTATTAAACCCCCTCCCAGCGATGGAATGCAGCTTGCTGTTGTTAATAATCCAAAGATATTACTGGCTTATTCAATTTTCACTTTATGTTGTTACATCGACACTTTTGATTATTTGAAGCGTCTATTTACGTCGCAGACTATTTTAACACTTTTCTCAGGGGACATTAACGATTATGTCAAGCCCATCAACCGAATAAAAAATGCACCACATTAGGCAGAGCCACTACGCATAATCGACAAACGTTATACTGGGGTTACCAAGAGGTGTCAATACACAAAAGTTTTTATGTATTTTAATATCGGCCTGTATTTAAATTATAAATGACATCTGAAATTACAGTGAATAAGGTTCTGAATGTATTCCTGGGTAAATCTCGTGGTGCAAATAGGGATTAATAAGTTCTACAGCTCGTTAAGTGATTTATTTTGTTCCAACAATTTTCAATTGGATTGGGGTCTGGACTGTTCCCAGTCCATGTTATTGTGCGAATTTGTTTATCCTTCAACCATTTTTGCACCAGTAGACAGTAAAGACAGCAAAATAAATTACATTTATTTAATTAAGCCAAGTGTCACGGTCCATAAGTCTAAAAAGTTTGCTAATTTTATGAAGTAGTACTTACGGTTTTGGCTCTGTGACATGGAGCAGAATCGTCCTGAAAAATGCAATTGACAACATCCCCATAATGATCTCCAATTTTGGGAAGTAATTTTGTCTCAAGAATCTCCTTGTACACCTCAGCATTCACTGTCCCTTCACAAATTAAAGAACGGCCAACTCCTTTATGTGAAATACAGCCTCATATCATTTGAGATGCAGAATGTTTCACTACGCAGACAATACAGAAAGGATGAAATTCTTCTCCACTCTTTCGTATAACAGTCTGCTGCCCGTCCTAATCATGCAAGTTGAATTTTGATTCATCAGAGAAAATAACACGTTTCCACTGATCCCCACACTAACTAGCATGATCCTTTGCCCATTTTAGACGTGAGCTTTCCTTTTTCAAGTCAAAAGCGACTTTTTCTTGGGCGAGGTGCTATAATCTCTGTTAGAAAAGGCGTCTTCGTACTGTAGCAGTATCTGCCTTTACACCTGTATCATTCTCCCAAGCTATTTTGAGATCTGTCTATGAGGATCTTCCTTTTCGGAAACCCAAACGAATTTCCTGCGCTGCAGAAGATATTGGTATGTTATCCTGGGAATACGAGTACCTTAAGTATGCAATACCTTGCATTTATTAATGTTAAACTTGGATTGCTGATTCCGCACACCTGCCTAATTTCTCTAGGTTTTTTTGTTATATTAACATAACCTAATTCCTGTGTAATCATGCCATTTTGTATCTATTTCTCTGAAGTTCTCTTTAGGGAAAAAAATGAGCTTTCGAAAACAAATCTTTTGATTCCTTTTCTCCAAGGAACTCAAAGTAGATGCAATTCCGAATTACTGTTTATATAGTGGGTGCTTTTTCCAAATCATTTTTAAAAATTTTAGGATGTACTCAAGGGTCCGAAATAAGAACCAGTCATAGAAACATGTATCCAATCTTGACTGGTTATGGAGTTATGGCTGGTCGCAGTTATTTTTTTAAATAACTGCTATGTTATTAAAAAAAAAAAAATATATATATATATATATATATATATTCAAAATACATAGATTATTTTTAATTCCAAAGGTTAATTCAAACGTTTAGGAATTAATCGACAAAAAACGTCAAATCGACAACAAAGTTTCAGCATAAAAACGTTGGTCCGACGGTTTCAGTCTCAATAGGGAAGCCATGGCTCTCCTCTGCTCCACTCCAACTTACAAAAAAATTGCTATGAATTTTCAAGAACAGCAGTCCTGATTCTTTTAAAAATTCCATGCAATGTTGGTCTTCCAAAAACAAATGTTCACTAGGGTACAAATAACTATCACTAATGTTTGCTTTCAGATGTACAGAATAGCCGCCTCCAAATAAAGCTACTGAATCCTAAAATTTTTATCCTATATTATTACTAATTAAAGTCCTGAAACTAACAGGATATAAATATAGAAATAGTAATTCAGGAATATATATTTTGAGCACCGTAAAGAACTGCTTTTCTACTTTTGACTGCAAATAGTGTGATAATTCAGAATTCTTAATTGCGCTTCCTTGAAGATTTTGTCCTCTCTTAAGAAAACGAAAACCAAAAAATAATCTTAAACAGAAATTCGGGAGTGAAACTGTGAACATCTAAAAGCGATCGACGATTACAACTGCTTTTGGATTCTTTTTCGCTGGGCTCTGTTAAAGCCAGTGTTAGTGTCCACTAAATCTCTGTTCCTATTTTCCAGAGTATACACGCGTGAATTTTTTTTCCATCGAATTTCTTTCCAAGACACAAGAACATATTCCAGAAGTAAATAAAGTGTCAAGAAAACCATATTTCTCTGCCACTACTTCGTATTTTGTACACATTTATGATGCGCTCACACCTATTGTGTGTGGAGTTTAATATTTCCAAGTAGCAAGTCTCTGAAAAGGAAGCTTTGCTATTTTAGAAATTGCATTTCTTTTTTTAACCTTTGGACATTCTCATCCGGTGTCGCTGTGCATCTTTATCCTACAGCGTTCTTCCTATCTATCTACTGAGAATGGCTTGCGAAATTCTATCTTCTACAACCCAATATCCGTCTTTTTACTACAAACTGGTTTAATATTATATCTATTGCTTCCGTTCAATATTTCTCACCATTCCGTTGTAGGGATATCCGCTCTACCCTATTTCCTTAACAAGGGTCAATCTCAACGCGCTTTCCGACATAAATAAAATGGTTTAGAAGTTAACCCGCTTTGCAGTTCGTAAGAATTCAAGTTCTTGACACGAGACACCGTCTTTTCTAGAGAATAATTAATAAGAATTCATAAGTTGCCAATTTCTAGAGGCTAGAACTCTCGTATATCTTGCAAAAGAAGTATGTCGTTCAAAAATATATGAAAAAAACGAAAGCACAACTTATTTTCATGTTATGAGAGCTTATTCGAAGGTAGAAAAAGGGCGAAAAATGGATTTTAAGAGATCAATTAGCCCACGATCTGCTGGTCTCCCATAAAATGAAATTTAGATACCCGATAGAAGTGCCAAAGAAGATTGATTGAGTGATTAGCAGATTAACCGCACTGTAGCAAGGACTGCTGGTAACGACGCTTGTTCGTCTCCGAGAACGGGAAATGGGGTCATGAACCTATGTCATAGTTCGCTAGATGGCCAATTACCTACTAAAATTTCTGATCGATTTCTTCTTCTTGATTTTGTTACCTTAATACACGAACAGGTATGAAAAGGGGGTGCCCTAAATACGCTTAATTATTTCTAGAAAGATTAATAACGGATATAAATGAGAAGGGAAGCGTACATATTTAATGTAATCACGCTGGTTATTAGAAGCGATTCAGAAAGGATTGCTTTGAGTATAAAAATTTTTACCTTGTTCGCTATTATAGCGTCCACTACTTTTATTAACAGCTACAAATTACGGCAAACATATTAGTCCGGGAAAAATTTAATTAAGATCAAATAAAGACAACCCACTGCTTTTGAAGTACCTGTTCAGTTTCTCAGTACAAAATCTAAAATTGAGCATTTATGGAAGATTCTGAAACAGAATCAAGCAGGTACTTTCGATGTTCCGCTAGCACACTGTTCGAAACTGCGCGATGCCACAAAATACGTGGCCGTTTGGTACCTGATCGTGCGAGTTGTCTTGCTGTGTGGCTATTTCAATTTATTCCCAATTCATGACATCATGTTTCCTGACTCGTGTAACTTTACCTCCATGCGTGACGCTTCGTGAGCGGATTACTCCATTTTACAGTTTCCGATTTTTAAAGGGCACCATAACAAGAAAACAATAAAATCTCCCTAATTTGCTGACACTCCCGTTTTATAAAGGCATAACCACTAGGTAGAATACAACACAATAAAATATTACAGTGGAGGGTGACTGAACTGGACTGGCACTTTGATTGAACCATAGAGAGATTTCATATATAGATATCTTATGACTATACCGAGTTGCTTTTGACCTTCAGAGTTCTCCTTGTTAGCTTTAGCCAAAGAAGAAAAAACTTTGCTACAGCGGAAAAGGATATATTTCGATATAATGCTATTTTTATCATGCTATTTTGCTATTTGCTATTTAAATTTAATTAAAAATATAATGCTATTTTTATCATGCTATTTTGCTATTTGCTATTTAAATTTTAATTAAAAATATAATGCTATTTTTATCATGGTAGTTGTTTAACAAAATTGGAGCAACCAGATTTCACCACTTATATGAATTAGTATCCAGAGTTGATTCACTGATGGTTTAGAACTTACATCATAACAATAGTATATATATATATATGTTCTGAACCATCAGTGAATCAGCACGGAATCTCACCTCAACAGGTATTAACTAGCAAAACCACTCGGATTCATTAATTTAACAAAAATTTCTACACGAATTATTCTTGATTTCTTCGACCAGATTTCACAACATATCTATTTGTTGTTAAAAATATGAAAATGAAATTGAAAAACTTCGTTTAAACATACAATAAAATATTACTGTTAAATGTGTAAAACATACTGAGTTCAAAGATTTAAAAATACTGTATAATGAAACAAAGAACAAAAACCAGTAGTTTGTAATAAACCTTGAGATAATCGATTATTTCTTGTTTCTTTTCCTTTTCGACTTCAGTTTTATTCTGTGTTACGAATTTTTTCATGAATTTATGCTGACTGCTTCCACTGCAAACGTTGCAGTTGATAAAAGCAACGTACAGATGCCAAAAGCTCTTCTGTTTTTGATTTTATTTCATCATATATTTAACTCTTTTAAAACATTCAGTATATTTTAAATATTCTATTGTAACATTTTATTGCGTGTCTAACCGAAGTTCTTTACATTTCATTTCTATATTTTAACAATAAATAAATTTGTTATTCACGTATCCAGTTGTCGACTTCAGAGGGGTTTACAGTCAAAAAGTTGTAATATTTCCCTGATGACTATTTAGGCTTGTTTTTTTTTTTTTTTTATTTTCCTTTTGATGAAAACAAAAACAACCACAAAAGGTATTAGAACCTATAGTACTTAGTATCGTGTTCAGGTTGAAGGTTGAGAAGACAAAAAGAAAATGGGGTGTTGAATAAAGCTAATGAAAATCAATGCCGATACAAACATAGTACGGGAAATAGACAGATTCAACAACATTTTGCAGTTAATTTACAAATGACAACCTCCAAATTAAACCTGTCAACTCTCACAAGGACCTAGGTTTGGTCTGGAATTCGAACCTGTCTTTTCTGTAGCACTTCAAGGTAGCAAGAAGTAAATTCTTCGCAGCCCTTTGGTCTGCTCGACAGGAACTGGTTGGTTACGGAAATAAGAAGCTAACTAGGTTTTCCCGAAGTGTGGTACCGGTGGCACTCTACGCATCGGAAATCTAGTCCTCTGCCGCCCCAACCTACCTGCGACAGTTCTTGGAGATTGATTACTGGCTTCTGCGCATCCCCCAATACAACTTCAGGACATTCGCTGCATGGAATGATCCCTTGGAAGCAAATCATCACTACTCCCAACATAATTACCCTCTCCAAACTCGTTTCGGGTAAACCGGATGCTCATAACCTGGATAGCCTTATCATCCTGCCCACGAAGAACAGCAGAATAACTAACCAACAAACATCTTCGATCAGATCTGCCCTCAACCAAATCAGCTCGCTCAGCCAAGCAAACACGATTGGATTCCTCAACGACCTGAATATCAACCCTGAGACGATTTGCGTCGACAAAGCTTACAGATCAAAAGTTTTAGCTGATAGCTAGAGAGTCCTGTAATTTTAGATCTTTCATGTAACCATCGCTTTAAGTGACTACTGTGTTGGAGGATGATATGCGCTCCTTCTCCTGTTCCTGACAGCCTGCAGCATCTTGCCAGCATCCCCGCACTCTTCTTGGACAGATGCTGAATGTATTTAGAATATTATGTCTAACCTAATCTGTCTTAACTTCTGTAATTAATTATTGACTCGATCTCTGTATATTTTATTTTACCCAATATGGATATTGTATTCAATTTTATAATTCTGTTTACCCTCCTAGCATTTGATTGCTGTCAAGGGGTGGATGTAACTTTTCTTTACCTGATTAAATAAATAAGATACTTCTTAACTTTAGACTTGAATTTCTGCAGATTGTAATTCAGGATATAGATGTGTGAAGGGAGTTTGTTTCGGAAGTTGAAGAAATAAATTAGGAATCAAAAAAAAACTTAGTTCTGTGAATTTAAAGCCGGACAGTAAAGGAAGCTGACTGTAGTAACAGTAGCGACAAATGATGCAAGAAAGCAAGTTTATAGAGCATCAACACACACACACACACACACACACACACACACACACACACACACACACACACACACACATATATATCTTTACCCTCCAATAATTTTCTAGTTCTTTCTTCAATATATTCCACTTCCACAACAACAGATACAAACTTATTCCAACAATCAACGAATCGCTGGCTGAAGGCAAACTTCGCGCACATCTATCCTGCAACCATTCTTTCTCAACTTGAATTTATGCCCCCCTCACGTTTGTCGTCTCAGCAATATAAAAAATGTCATTCACATTCAGCTTACTCAACCTGTTCAAGGCCTCAATAAATACCTCAATCAGATCAGACCACATATGCCTAGTCTCCAGACGCTGCAATTTGCAGAACTGAAGCCTTTCTATTTAAGAGCACCTTTTTGTTCCCTTCACTAGTCTGGTTGTCCTTCTCTGCACCCATTCCAGTAGTTCTACATCCTTCCTGTAGTGAGGCATTTAGACCTGCATACAAGATTCTAGATGCGGCCTAACCATGGCCTTGTACAAACGGATAATCACCTCCTTATTCTTACTAGCAAAGTTTCTATATATCATTGGCAAAACCCCATGAGCTGTCCTGGCAAAGTGTCTGCAATGTCAGAGAATTTCATATTTGACTGCGCAATAATCCCAGGTATTTTTCATTTTCCATTACCCTGAGTGTGCTACCACACAGTTGATAAGTTACTCTGGGACTACTGCTACCTTATACGCAGTACCATGCATATGTCAATGTTAAAAATTCAACTTCCATTTCTCAGCCCATCGATCTAATTTGTCTAAATCTTGTTGCAGTAGCGTACTGTCATTGTATGCAACACCAACTGAGCTACCTGGTGATCGGCATTATATCTCAAATATATCAAAATCTCATAACTCGCAAATTATACAATATGTATTTTTAAACGACTACCTGATATTTATCAAAAACTTAAAACACATTAAAATATAGTATAAATTGTTTCTTTAATAAAAATGCAGTAGCTTTCCTCCTTTATTTTTGTTATAATAACCTTTTATTAAGAAGGATTTAGTTCAAGACTAAGAATAATAATTAGTCCAATCTAGGTGCTTATTTCCTAGATTGTAATAACATTTTGTTCTAATAATGTCATTTATGTTTAGGCATTACTTCGTTTCATACATATTTCGTATATATATGTCAACCTTGCTAAAAATTATTGACTCCAAAGTTAAGTGGTTCAATTTTGAAAACCTACCCGTAGCCGTGAAATGCCATTAATAACGTTAAAAAGTTTTTGTTAATAATTTTTGAAATTTGCTTACAATCTTCGAATCCAGTATTATTCAGATGTATATTATTTGTTTTCCATTAAAGAAGAAATAAAATTAATACGATACTTTCTCTCCACTTAAAACCTTTTAAGCATATAATGCTCTGATATAAGTTTACTCCTTTAATTTTTTTCTTAATCCTGTTCTTAGGGAGTTCTTAGCAAAAAAACGAAGGAATGTTTGATGACTTATTTCAAAGATACTAACCACTGGCTTGCTTCCGCCTCCCGCAATTCGGGCGGGATCCTAAAGCTGCCATCCAGTCGTAGTTACAGTGACACTTGAAATTGCACAAAGCCTCCCATCAGCACCACTAGATGACAACACGCCCACTTCATCAATGGAGAAGTGTAGTGATGGACAGCCATCCTATTAGCGTAATTGAGCATGTTTAGAAAGTGTCCAATTAGTTATATTTCAATGTCTGGACAATGGAAAAATTGTAAGGAGATCCCAGAAGGGCGTTGTTCTAAAAATAGGATCCCCTCGCTCCACTTCTCCTGGGCGAATGGGCTATATTTGGGCGAGGTGTGTATCAAGATTAGATTATTAATATGCAGGAACTGTTTTAATTTTAAATTCTCATCAGAAGATTCCGCGAGATAAAAAGCCAACGCGTATTTTAACACTCATCCAAGCTATTAGCAGCCCCATTATAAACAACTTTGTTTTTAAGTTATAAAACGTATGGTATAAACATGATATTTTTTACGTAATGGCAAAATAAATAGTATGTTTATGTTGTATTAACACCTCTTATTTTTTAAACGGTGTTAAAAATATCGTTTAAGAAATGAGTAATAATCGCAACTAGTTTAATCTAATATACGATATTAAATACATTACTCATTAATGGTTTTATTAATAATAAAACCATTGATGAGAAATGTGTTTTGTTAAATGATTTAATAGTACAATGTAATCATTGTAATAAATATGAATAATTAGTTTTATATTTAATATTTTGGTATAATTAGCCTTGATTATAAATTTCATCTACTCAAAATAATTATTACTATTAGAATTTTTGAATTAGCATCATGTGGTTAAAGAACTTTTATCTTAAATGGAAATTGATTGAGAATTTCGAACAAAAAGATTTTCTATGGCTATTAACATTTTTTTAAGGAAGAAGGCTGTTGGCCAGCAATTAATTAATACACCAATTGATACATCCGTAGTAATCCGGCTGGTTATTATGTTTAATAACCACATCGGTTATTATACTACTACTACTGTATTGGTTATTATACTACTACTACTGTATTGGTTATTATACTACTACTACTGTATTGGTTATTATACTACTACTACTGTATTGGTTATTATACTACTACTACTGTATTGGTTATTATACTGTTGCTGTGACGAGTCCATACTAGTTAACGGGTTCACAAACTACTGTGGTTGGCTAACTAATACTGAAAATTATTAAATGAAAAACAACTTAAGTAAAGAATGATCATAATTCTTTTCACAGCATACCTTTATTAATCCATATTTTGATGGACCTTTTCAAAGTAGACCCCATTTGATGAAATACTCTTATGTTTCTGCCATTCTTCAAAAATATGGTGGAAGTCATTTTTGACATGTGTTTGAGAATCGCTCCCTATGTCTTTACAGCTTCTTCTGGAGACTTGTTTTCCTCGTAGTTTTTTTATTTAACCTTGTAAATAAGTCAGGACTGTAGGGCGGATGAGGCAAGGAACACGTTTATATCAATGCAATTTATAGCAATGTGAAGCTTCGCATTGCTGTGATACAGCATCTACCACCCATGGTCGTTTGCGACGAATGTGATCCCATCAAGTGTGTAGTACAGTTAATATTAGTATTAGTATTAGTAAGGGCCGCATGGTGCAAGAAAGCCTATGGCTCATATATGCTGCACCAGCCAAAAAAAAAAAAAAAATCCGAACAAAACAATGATAAAAACAAAAAATAAATAAATAAATAAAATAAATAACTAAATAATAATAATTAATAAATAAAAAAATAAAATAAAAAATAAATAAAAAGGAAATTAAACCTATCATCCTATGCGCTTCTCTTACCCGAAAGTACTATCCAGATGACCTTTGAATTTCCCCAAAAACTGTCGGCCTCTACCACCCATGAAGGCAACTTATTCCAGTAATTTATAACTCGCTGGCTAAAATAAAACTTCCTGCAGTCCAATCTAAACATTTCCCCCGTAACTTTGAATTTATGTCCCCTAGTTCTAGCATCATTTATAATCTTGAAAATTTTGTCCTCATTCATTTTACTGATGCCTCTCAGAGCCTTAAACACCTCAATCAAATCTCCTCTAAGGTGTCTAGTTTCCAAACTCTGCAACCCACATATTCGAAGTCTTTCTTCATAAGGACGGCTTTTTCCGATCTCACAAGGCGAGTTACCCTTCTTTGCACCATTTCAAGAAGCTCGATGTCTTTCTTTAGGTGCGGTCTCCATACTTGAACACAGTATTCCAAGTGTGGTCTAACATAAGCCTTATATAATGGGATTATCACGTCCCTATCTCTACTTGCAAAGGTTCGATAGATCATCGATAGGACACCATGGGCCTTCCTTGCAACCTGTTTACAATGCTCAGAGAATTTCATGTCTGACCGTATCGTAACACTCAAGTCCCTTTCCTCCAGTACTGGGTTTAGTTGAACTCCACCAAGTGAATAAGTTTTTTTGGGATTACTATTTCCCAGGTATAATACCTTACACTTTGTTGGATTAAAGCACAGCTGCCATTTTTCCGACCATTCCTGAAGTCTATCTAGGTCTCTCTGAAGAAGCTCAGCTTGACAGTGATCATTAACTACTCTACCAATTTTAACATCATCTGCAAATTTAGACATGACGCCCTCTATCCCTTCATCAATGTCGTTTATGAAAATTAAAAACAACAGTGGTCCTAATACTGATCCTTGGGGAACCCCACTTCTTACATCAACCCAATCTGAGGAATAGCCATTTATCACAACCCTCTGCCTCCAGCCCTGAAGCCATCCTTCTATCCATCTAAGGATGTTCGCAGTGATTACAACTTGTTCCAGCTTATAAAGCAACCGCTCATGTGGGACTGAGTCAAAAGCTTTGCTGAAATCTAAATAAACAATGTCGAAATTATTCCCTAAATCCAGCTCGTGAGTGACCCTTTCGAAATAGCGAAAGTTCTGTAGTATGGTTCCGTAATAGTCGTATGATATGGCACAACGTGCTGGTAATCAATTCCTTGATCGACCAGAAAATACACGTATTTTTTACAGAGATAATACATAATACAAGTATATGTAAGAAATTACGGGTGGCCCTAATATAATAATTTGAATTTGAATTTGAATCCATTGCTTGAAAATCAAAAAAGAGATGACCATAACCTTTCTTTTATAAGCCACAACTTTTGATTTTTTCAGTGTTGGCTGTGATACATACTTCCAAACAGAGCTTTGTCGCTTATTCACTTATTCGAAATTATGAAGCCATGTCTCATCCGCCGTTACCACCTTATGCAGAACTCTCTGTCGCGTCTGCATTGCCGGACGTGATTGAGAGCTTGTATCTGTGTGCATGTTCTGAGGCGTGACAGGTGTATATGATTGTTTCCGTTGTGGTTGTCTTTGAGATAACTGAAAGTTATTATCCAAGTACGCCAAAGCATGTCCTGCCAAAATCTCTCTTAGATTTTACCAGCATAGGCAATGAGGATATATCTGCTTTAACCCTCCCTAACTTAAGCAATATCTTAAGAACTGCTTGCTTACTTCCATCCAGAAAGATTTCATAATTTAAGCATTTACTGAACAGGAACAAACACATTCTGCAAATCGCGATGTGTTGCATTAAGTTTTCCTCTCTATCAGGTGACGTTCTGGCAATCTATTATTGCAATCCCAGCCCGTTATCTATGAAAGCGAATTTATCGGGTTCTATGTAATTTAGATTTTTTAATTTAATCTGCTTCTGCTCATCATCAAGTTCTAAAATGCTGGAATCATCAAAGATTTTGTCTCCTGTTCGCTGAGTCTTCTCACATGATTGCCTCTATTCCAATGCCATCTAAAATTGAATTTTACACATCTAGTTCTCTTACACCACCATCGTTATCCTGTAAACCATACCCCACGGCTCGTCATTTCCTGCCATGTATAGGAATATTTGCCAAACATGCAACTGTACCCTAATAATTTCCCTTGGTTAACTTTATTCCCTAAATTGCAAATAGAGGCAACTGTTCATTTCGAGTAGGTAATACTCCACTTCCAGCTAAAGTATACATTATGGCCGATGGCCACTAAAACACCAATCTTCTCTGATCATTTATCCAACGGTCTATAATACCACTTGCCAGAATAATATCAACGTTACATTCGCCCTTTACAGTCGAAAAGACAACAGCATGTTCAATCACATTGTGTATTATTAAACTATTCGCAGAGATAAAATTCTCAAACGTTCTTCTACCACCTGTCAATATGCTGTGTCACAATGTTGACTTTGACTTACAGTCTAGAATAAATAGACTCAATGAGTTCCCCAGCGGATCAATCGCTTCTCTATTTTCCTCTCTATCATGTGACATCCTGGGGAATATACCCAAATTGCACTTTCCACTCAGTAGATCCTTGGCAGTAAATAAAGAGAATGAAGAATGAGCCTATCATCATGTATCTTTCAGAAGTCTATATCACAATTAATATTTGCATGCACAGCGCGCGGCCTACAAAGGGAGTTAACTGAAGTAACTAAACGCCTCCTGTTTAATATCACAAAGGCAATTCGTAGATATTCATGTCCATATGCTGAATTATCCTCACATATAAAAGCGACCATACTGCACGTCTATTATGGGCATACATCTCTTGGAGACAGATTATGTCAATATTCTCTTTTCTGCTCACAGTTCTCAACCAATTAGCGATCCCTAGATCTTTACTCATTGATTTGCAGCACATTCCGATATTGCATTATTGTGCTGAATTATTCCGGCCATTATTAATCTTAATTTCATAAACTGCAGTTCTCGTTTGTATTCAGGACAGGCCCTCTTACATATATCACATACTATGCCAACGATCAAGGACAAAAAAGACCGAATATGCTCTAACAATTTAACCTTGAATTTCCATTACGAATGTGTTAAAAGCAAAGAATTTGTGCTCCAACCACAACAACCTTCTAAAAGTAATTTTTAAGTAATCCACCACCAATGAACAAATTACGAGAATTATGCACTCATTTCTACATTGACTGCAGAATAAAGGGCAACTGGAATTTTCCTAGCTTTAAGCATTGGTAGCCATAGAGGCTAGTTATATTAAAACAGTAGCTGCCAAAAATCTCTTCCACTTGTAGAACCCAAAATACATGAAGCTAACAACAAAAATTTTACACACACCACAACTTCGTGCAAAGGAACACGATAACTATAAAGCAATTCACTTTTTTAAATCAATAAAATTAACCAAAATTGCAAAGCTGATATCAACTGACAGCATTCAAGATAACTTTCCGCATATGAACATATGGATATACGTATGTATATACAGTACAATAGATGAAACGCATATAAGAGATATATAAACATATATCATGTATCTTTCAGAAGTCTAGCCTTTTTGGAAGGCTATCTTTCAGTAATGAATAGCCGAATCTTGATAATAAGGATATCTCTGCATGCATAGCTCCATTCGACGTTCCGCATTGGACCAATTCTCACAACAGCTTTTCTAGTTTGTTTCTGCTCTGTTTATCTTTCGCAGGCTTCACGATTGTGGAATAAAAAGGGAGCCTGCGAATCCGTCGCATGCTAAGCAAAAGCTTACCGCCATAAAATACTTATCTCGAAAGACTCCCACATGACTCTTTGCTGAGGCTTCTCAATTTTTGATGTTACCATAACAACCACTGTTCAGAAATGGAAATATTCAACCATTTCCATTAAACATAAACTTTTGTCAGGTGGCCATACTGTACTCCCCAAATGCAGGCAAAAGACTTCGAATTTACCATCCATTCTTAACATTTGAGTATCGATTTGAGATAAAGGCGCATTTTTATTTTTGGTGTAATTATTACGACAAAGGTAATATTTGTGTATTCGAGTAGACTCAATAAAATTATAATAATATTTCGATCCTCGAGACACCAGCTGTAAATCAATAGTAATGAATTATCTTTTTCTGCGCATATTTCAGCATATTCATTTTTTATTTTTGTACAACCCTTTCGCCCGATTTGATTTTACTAATTAAAATACTGTTTTAAGTAATAAAATCTAATTTGAATTGGTAACTATTGTAACTGCAGTATTTTATGATACTGTATATACCATATTTTACATTTGTACACTAGCCAAGCTGCATAACAAGTTCAGGATTTCCTCCAATCGATTGTACCTGCAGCTTCCTTTAGCAGCGGACTTCCAGTAAATGCTTTCCTCATATTATTCCGCCCCTTTTTACCCTTAAGTCCTCTCTTTAGGCAGAAACCAAAAGTAAACTGAGCCGTTTTGAGTAAATTGTTCAAAAAAAATAAAATCTTCGGTGGAGATCGCATTCGCACCATATTGAAGAGAAACAGAATAAATAAATGTCACGCTAGGGCACCCGAAATATGCACTCATCTGCCCAAGTGAATTTCATGTGTTCCCTGGTCGATTTGCCTATTTGTTGGACGAAAAACCAAAGTTCCCGGGTTGGGAACCTTGTTGTCTACGCCTGACTAACTCAGCCACGGAGTGAAAAAAGCCCATGAAAGTTCCTTGTACCATTGACAGGATTCGAACCCGAGCCTGTTCCACCTGGTGTGGGAAGGGCGGTGACGATACCACTGTACTATCAGCACAGAATGAAAGAAAGAGAATGTGTATAAAAAAAGGTAAACTGCAGCCATTATCAATTCACTGCAGGATGGAAACATCCCTAACCTAACCTAACCTAACCTAACCTAAACTATTCATGTTGAGGGAAATGGACCGTAATTTGCCATGGTGGTATAGTGCAGGTTGACAGATCGACCGTATTTAGTGGTGAGGGGCTTGAAGCCCCAGTCTACTCAAAGAGCGTGTGCTATTGCACTTCCGATCCTGACCACTCGGCTACCGTAGCACATATGTATAAAACTTAGTTCCAAAATTCTCCGCATGGAAAAGTAACATGGAACAAAATTATGCGAAAGAGACATGAGTCCAAAAACAAGCCACCAGGTGGAGATAACACTATAAACCACGCAACGTTTTGACTAAATCTAAGAAATACGTAGTAGTAGTAGTAATAATAACAGGCAGATTGTGTTAAAAACACTTTCATTCTGTCTATAAATTTCTGTCCTTCCTTGACAGCAGAAAACCTATTCCTTAACCGATTCATCACAACAGTTAGTATCTAACACAGATAAATCACAGCACTGAGGACCTAACTACGAAAAATAATGAGAGGTAAAGAAAGTTTTTCGAACTCTTTAAAAATATATAACAATTGCACATTGCATTTACTGTTGCAAATAAATTCAATGGCCACTTTATTAGGAACAATTACGCTTTTCATGAAATGGAGCGCTGGTTTATTAACAGCAGCAAACCACAAATACAAACCAGACATTACGCTTTTCTGGCTTTTACAGAGATTCTGTACTTCTTCACAAAGTACTGACGCAGATGTGGGAACCACCGGTGGCACCTTCCACAAAACACTATGCCACTAAGTAACAACATCACTTGTTAGTACCATGTAAAGTAGGTGGACAGGGACACTGCATGTACGCAGTTTAGTGCAAGAACGGGGAAAATTTAAGTAACTGAACAAAGCCTAGTAGACAGTACCTCGGCACCGATATAATTATCTGGAAAAGAACAACCCTTCTGGGATTTTCTCTTATGACGCTGTCACGGATTTATCCAGATACAGCTTCGATGAGAGAGAGAGACAGAGAGAGAGAGAGAGAGAGAGAGAGAGAGAGAGAGAGAGAGAGAGAGAGACCAACGCAGCTGACAAGACTTGTTCTGGGCAGCAAAAAGCCTATAGTCATCCAAATAACAACCCATTAAACCTACGGTAATTAGGTGCATTTCAGAACAACAACCCTTCTAACATTGTCACGATCGCATATCACAGCTGACCGAACGAAGTTCTACCGTTATTATCAAAAAAGTAAGAAGGTACGGTGATAGTAAGCTGAGGAACACAAATAATAAGACTAGGATTGAGAGAATTCAAAATCAGGCTTACCGATCCGGTATGGGGAAGGACGGTTGTTATATCCATTGGGCAATCCACGAAGGTAAAGTAAGGGAAAACACTGTCTGGTCTGGCGAATCCCGGTTCTTTCAAGTTCACGCTGATGGAAGAATAAAATATGGCGAAAACAACATGAGTCCATGGTCTGCACATCTTGTTAGGTGTCGAAAATGTAGGCTGGTGGTGGTGATATAGTGGTGTGGAGAGTGTTTTCTTGGTTCACATTGGATCCTTTGATAGCAAGGCAGCAGCATTTGGGAGGCAAAGGATATCTGGAAATATTTTTTTTTCTAGAAAATCGAAGAAGAAATGGGTTCTTCCCACAGGATAATATCACGTTTTGCAATTTATAGACGATACGGTGGAATAGAGGCTAAGTTGTTGATGCACAACAACCAACTAACCGACGAGGAATCGAGTACGACTGTGTATACTGTTTGTTTTTTAATAATAAAATATAATGGGCATTTATATATTATATATTTTAATTCTCAAATGCACGAAATTTTTGTACATTGAGGGAGAATGAGGTGATTGGCCCATTGCATACTCACTGGCCAAAAACTAAAGAAACTTTCATTCAAAAGAAGTAAAATTACTCTTTTTCCGAAACAAAGCCTGTACACGTCGTGGCGTCCAATCCGTTAGTTTCCTGAGGGTGTCTAGATCCAAATTTGGCCATCATTTCATCAGGATATTTGTCATATGTTGTACTGTGGTGGGTAGAACACCACGTAGACGAACTATGCTTTTCAACATACACCAGACATTCTCAATTGACTAGAGATCTCTATGATTAAGCCTCAAGGGCAGATTGGAAATCTTGTGACTGTTCTTCAAACCATTCAGATACAACTTTTTTAACATTTTTATCGAAATAATCCACCGCAATCCGGGTAAAAATGAAGCGTTGCAGGGTGAAGTTGGTCCAATACGACAGAAAGACAGTCATTGGAGTTAAAACGACTTTCTAACGGGATGAGCGTTTCCAGTCCGTACCAACAGAGCATACCATGATACTACCTCCAGCCGCTTGAGTGGTGGACATGAGACTGTCTGGATGCATGGCTTAATGAGGTTTACGCCATACTTTCATCCTACCATTGCTGCAGAAAAGCGTAACTTGAGACTATCAAATACATTATCTTTTTTCAGTGTTCCATAGTCTTGGGGTAAAAGTATTTAAGACTTTAAATGGATTGAGTGACCTAAATGCTGACTGATCTCTATTCTTTCTCAGAGGCACTCGAAGAGGCCATACATTTAAATTGGAAATGATGGTTGTGGGACAGAAATATGAAAATCTGCTGTCAGCCAGGAACTGACTGATTGTTTGAACAAACTTTCATCTGGTGTTGTAGACGCAGGCAGTTTAAATAAATTTAAAGAAAGCTTGAACAAATTAGAAGCGGGCAATTTACCGCATCATTCCGTCCTTGTATCAAATGTGCTTTCGCGTGTAATATCGCTGTCATTTTCACTTAGCTAATTAAAAACTTTCTTGTAAACAATATTGTGTATTGTTTACAAGAACTGTTAAGTATATTAATATTATCGTAGAACGAAATCGTATGACCTCAATCTCCATCGTAGAATCATTAAAAATATAAATTTGGAACAATAGTCGCCCGATAGAAGAGCTTTGAGGGACTCCATAACAATTGAACAATTACCAACTCTTTCTCTTTCATCAAATTTCACATTATAATTTAAAGGAGTCAATCTTCCTAATATCAATAAATATTTTTTATAACGTCTAGGAAATTTAATTTAAAAATATAAATTCTTGTTTACACGGTAAACATATGTATAATTTGGCTTAGTCAGTGCTTTCGGTTGGCAGCACGTGTGAGGTCCCCTTTTATGTCCCTGAAAGGCCTACTTTTGGAACGCTCCACTTACCACACGTACTTCCAAGGTAGAAGTCATTTTTACTGAATTCGCTTCTGTAATGGATTGTTTGTTAATAAGGAAACAAAAAATATAACCGGCCGCAATAAGGTAACATGAGAGTAAGCCGACAAGTACACGTGCTTTCACAACACACACATACAAAAGGAAGCATTAGACAGACATAAAGACGCGTATCATTTCCTTCGCTGTAAGCCTTCTATCTTTGGAAAATAAGTGCAAAAACAGTCACGAGCTCAAGTAAAGATACGATATTCTCTTTCACAGTGGACTTTATAGGCGGTCTTCAAAAATGGCAATGTATTCACTCTTAATGTGTTGAGTGAGAAAAAATGAGGCGCATTTTCGCCGCTTTTTATCCGTGCGTTTCTGATATATGGCTACCGGGCATGGGGGAGTGGAAGGTAGCAGTCGCTACGGCAACGCATTTGTCTCTGGTGCTGAATGTCTTGTAAAAGATGTCATTGGAGCAGCAAATTTTGTCAAAGAGGGAGCAACGCAAGCTCGCTTTTCACACATACATATATACAAAGAGATAAAGGGAACAGGGGGGGGAAATGGGAGGAAATGAAAAGGAAGAGTCGCGCCTACATACACACACGCACACAAAGTGAGAGAGAATGCGCAGTTTGGAACCAAATATCTCAAATCAGCATCAAATAAAGAATTTTTTTTTTTTTTTTTATTTCAAAACGGCGTACTTCATAAGCAATACATCGCCATTAGCTTGGTCAGGAGTCGATGCCAATGCCCCCTGTTGTATAAAGTCGTAACTAAATCATTTGTGGTAGACGAGGGCGACTGTTTTTACGGTTTATAAGGGGTCTGATCTGCATTACTGCGCAAGACGTTGATTGCAATGATAAATTCGGCAGAAGAGATAGAAATATGAATAACAGAAAATCGTGACACGAGACAAATAACTCGCCAAGCTTGGAATTGTGGTAATTTCCGAACATAGTTTCGATTCGACCCTCCCTACTACTCTTTCGACCGGGGAAATCCTATGAGATGGAAGAATACTCGAAGACGACAATAGATAAATGGGGTAGTCTCCCTGGGAATAGATAAGACTCTCTCCCTTTCAACATGCTTTTCCCCATCCCTCCTCCCACTCAGAAGAGACATAAGATATTCTTCTGGTTATTGGACGATAAGAGTTGCACATTTATTGTGCTTCTATAAAGAGATAGTGAAGGTCATACCAGCGTCGCATATCGCCAGTTCTACAGAAAAAGACTCAACAGTGGGGACTGTCCTCATCATGACTGTGTCGATAATTTCGGTCTAAGCTATTTGGATGCGTTCAAGTATACCATCTGAAGCTCGTGCTTATAAGAAATCATGTCCACACACACACACAGACTTGCTTGCAAGTATGGGAATGCTCACGTGTTTCTTAGTACGAATTTATATTCAATAATGAGGTTAAATACTGATTCATAGTAATCTGAAATTATTCAAGAATCGATATCAGCATTTTATTTTTAAAAATATAATAAATTTCCGCTCAGGTTATATTCTTAACATATTTCGGCAATTACAAATCAGTGGAGAAATTCATACATATGCACAGAATGAACAAGAATCAAATCCTTGACTGGATAAACGAGAGCACGCTGTTGATGAACAGTACAGGATTTCAATAACTTTCTTACATTAGCAAACTAAAAGCGTGAATCATGATGCAATTGATACAGCAATTTCGTCACCAAATAAGTGGTACAAGAAATAGTACGAAAAGTCTGAGAATTATTCCTTTAAGATGTTAGAGACAGATTTTAATTTATACAGGTTGAAGCATTCTCTTAAATATCCACCTATCTTCATTTTAATTTGCGAACGCAATTTTTTTTTTATTTTAGTGGAACTAAAATAAAAAAAAATTAAGTTTATTTAAAAACTAGACGTTCTTTCAGTAAAACTGCAGCACGAATAAAAGATCTTCTTGAAATGATGATTTACCAGCTATTCGGATGGATCGCCTTCAGAGTATTTTCCTTTCCACTGCATTTACGCACCAATGCTAACACTTCTACAACTTCTAGAATTTAAAGGCTTCTTTCGAAACTGCTAATAGTTTTGTATGCAATAAAGAGTTCTGCTTCTTCTTCTTCTTCTTCTTCTAGTGTCGTATTCTGGATAATTTCCTCGGTCCTTGCAAATCTGTGGACTCTCACGAAGGAAATAAAAAAATCGTACACTGTAATTTGTTTAGTGGCACCGCCGGTTCAACCAACCCAGTATCTCTGTGAAGAATACAATACTTTGTTGGGTTTTTAGGAGCATCGGCGACTAAGGCCATGTTGCTCCGTGTATATTGTCTGTAAATAGCGCGTGTTCTGTGGTTTACTTGATACAAAACCCAATTTTCCGGGAGAAAAAACCATGCTACCCTCGGCTTGAGACCGACTAACTCAGCCACGTGTGAAAAAAGCCCATAAAATTCCTCCCGTCATCGACGAAATTCGAACTCAGATCTTTTCCACCCGATGTGGGGAGGACGACGATTCTACCAACTGTGCTACCCACAAGAGAACAGTACTTTGTAAAGGCCAGAATTTGGGCAATGTGTGTGTGTGTGTGTGTGTGTGTGTGTGTGTGTGTGTGTGTGTGTGTGTGTGTGTGTGTGTGTGTGTGTGTGGGTGGGTAATGTTGTTCATCAGGCCTCTTGGCCTGGGAGCTCGCGGAACACCGCCTATTCCTAGTTATCGTCCAGGCTTGGCTGTACAATCTGACTGGCGAATACACACTCACTTTGTGAGTCAGTACTGGTTTCTCATGAAGAGATGAGATGGGGGCCTAGACCAGGTGGGAATGTATCCCAGCAGGGCGTTCCCACGCCTCTATGCTGTCAGCAGTAATACACCATTGAGACAGGGAACGAAACATCCCAGCCCAGACAGAGTGTTCTTTGCCTATGGAAACTGGTAAAAAATAAAATAAAATAAAAAGGTAAACTGCGGACATTAACTGCAGGATGGAAGCCTCCTCAACAATTCAGGCTGAGGGAAATGGACCATAATCTGCCAGGTTGGTCCAGTGCGGGTTGGCAGATCTACCGTATTTAGCAGTCAGGGTCTTGAACCCCGGTCTACTCAAAGAGCGGGTGCTACTGCACTTCCGCTCCTGACCACTTCGCTACAGAGGCCGGTGGTGGCCCACAATTACGCTTTTCATTCTCTAACGCATACAGAACTCTGTAAAGGACAAAAATATGTGTAATTGTGTAGTTTGTGTCAGTGTGGTGTAGGGTTGTGTTATTCTTCTGGCCGTTTAGCCACGGCGCCCCCCTAATAGGACTCCAAGTTGCCCGCCTACTTCGAGGAGGTAGGCAGGCAGCAGTGTGAGAATGAACTCTGACTGGTCCCGCCACAGAGTTGCCTCAGCTTTCCATGAGGGGACAAAAAGAATAATAAAGTGTAAGTGAGGGAGATAGTTTGAGAGTGGAAGTTTAACTGGGAAAGAAAAGACGAGGACGAAGAAAGGAGGCATCCTCCCGTTCAGTAAAGTAAGGGAGGGAAAGAGATGGTTTGACATCCCCGAGTTGGGAGCCCACTCAGCCCAGGGAGAGAACGAAAGATTGCAGGGCAAGGGTACCGTGAAAAGAATGACTCTATTTAGGCATACGACATCCGGGGATGTCCAAATCCTAAAGATGGCGTCAGACATCACTGAATAAATGTTAGTCGCGGCTGTACGATATCAAGGAATGCAGGTGGAATCCAACCCTATGCTGGATTGCAAAGGTCCAGCACCTTGAAGACAGGGTGATAGCATATTCCATACAAGGGACGGTATGAAGGTATTTTCACTTGCAGGAGAGAGCCAGATGAATACTGACTGGGAGTGTCAGCTGTAGAGGACTGTGACAAAAGTGTTGGAGGTTTATAATTTCAGACATCTCATCCTCTGGGGACGGAGATTTTCTCTTCTCAGCGTTAAGGCATCCAGTGCGAAGGTCGCGAATTCGGTGTAATAATCTCGTTCGTAACAAAGAAGAATTCCTCTCCACGAGGAAGAGAGCGGAGTTGGAAGTGAGCCTTTTGCTTCTATGTAGTTGAACTAGCGGACTAAAGACCTACATTTGGCCTGGACGAAATATCATCCGGGCGAAATGTAGGTCTACCCATTACGTGGTAGGTATCCCATGATTTCTGTCTATGTACAATCTCTGTAAAGGCTAGATTTATATAGGTTAATGCGTGTTCGTGGAGTGTTAGTGTGGGTTATATTAGTTGGGTTGTTCCTCCGGCCCCTTAGCCTGGGGGCTTGTGTATTCACGCAGAAACCTCTAGTTTACCGTCCAACTCCACGAGAAGGTTTCCGGATAGTACGGAGTGTGAAGCACTAATGGGGCGAACCCTGAGGTAGCCAGGGAGAGCCAAGTAAAAAAAAAAAAAAAAAATTGAAATTTAGGATGGAATGGTGGGGAGATAAAAAGTGGGGCAAAGTGGTAGAAGAATAGAGGGGGCAGTAGTGGACGCACCCACTGAATTTAAAGGGGGTCCAGGAAGAGGATCCCCAGGACATCTTGCTCCGGGGTTGGGAGTTTAAAGATGGCAGTTGGAATGCGCACCAGTCGAAGGGGAGGAGGAGAAAGAGAGAACAAAGACCCCAGGTGGTAGGAGTAAAAGCTCATGGGGAAAGAGATCCCCGAACGCCTGGCGGTGATCTGTTCCACGCTGACCAGGGGTAAAACCCTACTGACCAGTACATTCATCCCACACCACGCCAGCCACATGCTCGTCAGTCAATCCGGTCAGCGGGGTGGAAGAGACAGTTTATTACTCTCACCACACTCATTCACTGTACTCTCATTCTAATTTTATAATTTTTCCTTACATTTTCTATTTAATTTTTCGTGCTAATTATTTTTTCCCTTTCATCTATCTTCTTGCACACACCAGGGGTGGGGAATGCAATGGTATGTAGTGTAACTGAAATGTCATAATATGCAAAATAAGATTAAATTAAAATTAATTTAGGATTAGTATTCTTAAGAATAAGACATATAAATGATACTAACACATGGGTAATATGTTCTTTTATTCTCACACATACTTTCATTCATTCAGGCATTCATATCACTTATTCAATTTCTTTCTTTCTTTATTGCATCCCCAGACTCCCCAACATACTATTAATTTCGGCTGAGGTGCAGCCCTGGCTGCATGTCTTAGACGCCACGGACGTGTGCTGTGGGTGTGCTAGTGTTGTTAGTAATACTAAAGTCAGTTGGGGTTATAGATTATTATTAGGATATACAGGGTGATTCACTACCAGTGCGACAAACTTGCAGGAGGTGTAGGGGGCACAAAGACGAATCGGAATCACATAGCATTGCAGGGTCCGAAATGCCTTCGTCATGCGATAGAGGACGTTGAACGGGAGGTCGCGTGAACAGCGATCCTGCTGGAAGTCAGCATTTGCGAACCGTTTCTGTTGAAGAAACCAAGTAGCAAAAGTCCTCCGGAGTGGATAATCCGCAGGCTCCAATGATTGGATGCATTGTAGATGGTATGAACTCATTTGGTTTGTTGACAGTATCCTCCATACAGTGGATTGGGAAATACCCAATCGTTGGCCTATCGCTCGAGTACTCGTACTCGGATTGCCTTCTGCAAGACGTAGGACATTCTCCTCATTGTCTGGCGTCCTCGTCGTCCGCTCTCGATTCATGGTACCTCTCGTGAAACAACCAGTCTCACGTAACCTTCTGTGCACACGTGCGAAAATCGTATGATGAGGAGCACGCTTGTGCGGGAAACGTTCCTGGTACAAGCGCAGAGCGGCGAGCCCGTTACAGTCCGCAGCTCCATACGCGAGCTGCATGTCGGCTAGTTCAACGTTTGAATACTCAACCATCCTACTGCCTCGGGAACCGGTTCGCAAACGTTGACTTCCAGCGGGATCGCTTTTCACGCGACCTCCCGTTCAACGTCCTCTACCATATGACGAAGGCATTTCGGACCCTGCAATGCTATGTGATTCCGATTCGTCTTTGGGCCCCCTACACTTCCTGCAAGTTTGTCGCACTGGCAGTGAATCACCCTGTATATACTAAATAAATGTGTTTTCATTCGCCCAATCCCTTTCATTCATTTCAATCGTTTCCGTTCACCACAATACTTAGTCACTCTCATTTGCTTCCATACTTGGCCACTTTCTTCACCATTACTCTCTTTCATTCCCTTTCACCTGGCGCCTGCTGCTCCTGCCCACCCAGCCAGGTGGGCAGGAGCAGCAGTGCATAGCACACGCTTCTTGATTAGACATCGGCGTTCGAGCCCGTGACCACCAAATACGGAGGTTGCGGAAAGGTCAGGAAATGACCACCGCATATCCCTGGAGCAATATGGCCTTAGTTGATAAAGCTCCTGAAAACCAAATAACAAATTTCCTTTCACCATTACTCTCTTTCATTCCCTTTCACCACGACCACTTTTACTCCTTATTACAACGATTCACCAAACAGTTCATTCATTCAATCAGCTGATCTCCATTCGTTCACTCGGTTCTTTCATTCATTTCATACATTCCACCCATTCTTTCTTGCCGAATTGCACTGCAGGCACCTAAGCTTACTGATGCTTTTCAGCTGGGGTGCATCCCTTGCTGCGTGTACTTCTCCCTCCCCTTATTTGAGTGTTTCTAATTAGTGGGGTACCTCCAAACCTCCAGTTCCCCACCTTGGCAGGGTGATCTGGGGTAAGCCCAGTTTTCAGTCCATTAAAAGTCAAGTCCAGTGGCTGTACAGGGGTACTGAATAAAATGTCCCTGACAGATTAGATGTCTTCGTCTGTGAGTGGTGGGAGACATAGGCAATTTTAGCTATTGTTTATTGTTCACTGTGGGGGACTGTAGGATGTGTCTCTGCCTATTTCTTCTTGTTTAAATAAACTTTGAGTATATTTGGTGAGAGCTTTGTATAAATTTTCTTCTAGTATAAACAGATGTTCTTGTCCCCTGGGAAGGGGGGCCAATATCGGCTATTGTGTTCTTTCTATGTTGTAGATTGTACATTCACATAGAATGTCAAGATGAGATCATCCGCGTAAGCAAGGAGTGTAATATGAGCGATTTCAGCGGAAAGAAGTTAAGCCCAAAACGATCGTCTAAAAAGCGAGCCAAGGACCTAACTCTGTGGACAAACTCTGGATACCTGTCGGGTAGGTTCCTTGTATTTATTCCTGAGTGTGACAGTTCTGGTGTTGAGATAATCACGAAGGTAGAGATTTACAGAGATGGCAGCTTGCCTGAAACGCGCCGAAACACTTCACCACCATAGAGCATCAAGGGCACCGGCGAAGTCAATGATGAGATATTTCTTTTGAGTAGTAGCTGGAGCAGTTATAAGGGAGAGGCGCGCACCCTTAGCAGAGCATCCCTGTTTGAATCCGTACTGGAGAGGAAATTGGAGATTTGCAGTGGAATATAAGAGATTGGTTCTGTGATGAAGGACCCTATCTGCGCGGGTATCAAAGTGGTATCGTCACCGTTCTCACTACACCAGGTGGTAAAGGCCCGGGTTCGAATCCCGTCGATGACGCGAGGAATTTTAGTGAGCTTTTATCACTCCGTGGCTGAGTTATTCCGTTTCAGGTTAGATAGCAAGGTTTTTTCCCAGAAACTGGGATTTTTTCGTCCAGCAAACAGGCAAATTGACCAGAGACCACACGCAATTTACGGACAAAATAAATATATGGGTAGATGTAATCATTTACAGGGGACTCTAATATCATAATTTTTTTTTTTTTTTTTTTTGTGGTGAAGGAGCCGCTCGAAGATTTTCCCATTTTTTTTTTTTTTTTTAGTATTAGTATCAGCAATATCCACATGATGCAAGGAAGTATATGGCTTGAATTGCACCAACTAGAAAAACAAAGAACCAGAAAACAATAAGAAGAAAAATTTTAAAATAATAATAATAATAATAATAATAATAATAAAAGAAACGGAAATAGACAATCTATGCGTTTCCCTCCTCGCATAGGTAATTATCCACCTAACCTTTGAATTTCCCCAAACTATCAGCCTCTATCACCCATGTAGGTAACTTATTCCATAATTTATAACACGCTGGCTAAAATAAAACTTTCAGTAACCCACTGTAAACATCTCCCGTAACTTGAAATTATGGTCCCTAGTTCTAGAATCATTTATAACCGTGAAAATTTCTTCCTCATTCATTTTACTTTTGCCTCTCAGAGCCTTAAATACCTCAATAAAGTCTCCCCTAAGGTGCCTAGTCTTCAGCTCCGCAACCCAAATGTTCGAATCTTACCTCATATGGACGCCTTTTTGCCGATTTCAGCAGGTGAGCCTTTGGACCCTTTGTTTAGGTGCAGTTTCCATACTTGAACACAGTATTCGAAGTGTGGTCTAACAATGGCCCTATACAGGGTGTTTCAAAAATGATGGCCAATAATTTAAAGGTGAAAGGTACAAACTAAAATAAGCAGAAAAGTCCCAGTGAACATCGGGCCGCAAATTTTCGAGATAATGCACATTTTCTGTTAAGATCCGTCACTGACTAGGAGCACTAGTTTACCAAAAAGCTGTGAATCCTTTACTGAGAGTGGTTTTATTAAACATAGGATAATACATTTTTAATTTTTGGTTTCAACACCACAGGATTTTACAGATGTTACATATTACAGGATGTTCTTTCTAACACCCTTTTCTCAACATCAGGTGTTATGCTTCTGGGCCTACCTGCTCGTACTCCATGTGCGAAGCGCCCATGTTCTCTAAAGCGTTGATGTACCGTGATGAATGTACGCCTGTTGGGCTGCCTTCGGCAGAGAAATGCTTCTTGGTACAAATGTGTAGCCTGGCATGCACTGCCGTTGGCTTTACCATACATGAAGTGCATGTCCGCATATTCTTCGTTGCTGTAATCTCTTTTCATGTTGAATATCCCCTGACAAGTACTAGTATGTCTGCTACGTCTCAGAGAACTGAGAGAGGGGGAAATGGAGAGAATTAGCATAACCTAACCTAAACAAACAAGTCAGTAGTGGATCCCAATTCTGGACAGTCCACCTTATCAATTGTGGATCCCAACTAGAAATGTGCAATATCTCGAAAACGATTCACTTAAGGACCCATGTTTACTAGGCTTTTTGCATATTGTAGTCTGTACAGTTCACCTTTACATTATTGACCATCACTTTTGAAACGCCTTGTACATTGGGATTATGGCGTCCTTATCTCTACTAGCAAATGTTCGATAAATCATCTGTAGGATACCATTGGCCTCCCTTGCAACCTGTCTACAATGCTCGGAGAACTTCATGTCTGACCAATCGTAACACCCAAAAGTCCCCTTCCTCCACTACTCGACTACTGGCTTTAGTTCAACTCCACCAAGTGTACAAGTCATTTTGCGGTTACTGCTCCTTAGGTGTAATATCTTACACTTTGCTAGATTAAAACATACTGCTATTTTTCTGATCATTTTTGAAGTCTATCTAGATCACTCTGAAGAATCTCTGCTTGGCCGTGATCATTAACTACTTTACCAATCAAAGTACTAGTAGAAGACCGACTGGATGGTATGAATTATGGTAAGCCGGTTGCTTGTCCGGCTTTTTCAAAATGAAAGGAAGAGAGATGCAAGTTTCCAGCAGTGAGGGCAAGGCATTTGTTGTAGACAGCCAGAAAATACTGAGAGAGTAGGTTCCGAAATTTCAAATCCAGGTGCTTTATTGTTTTCAGTTTTCTCCAACGCTATATTGAGTTCTTCAATGGCAAAAGGCTCATTAATCATTGCCGTGGTATATGACCCATATTCACTGCAGATTTCTCTCTGTGCTTCTGTAAGTTTTAGGTGGTGTTTAGAAAACAGGACAGTCAAGTACATTTGATGTGGATTCCTCCCAAAAGTTGGTAAGAAGTGAGTGTAGAGCTGTCTACTTCACCACAGAGGAGCTTCGAAGTAACGATTTTATAGACTACATCCCAAGGATCGTTGTCTCCAGTGGTGGAAATCAGGTGACACTAAGAGGGCCCCCTTTCTCTCCCTGATGGCCTTCGTATAATTGTTGCGCACAGTTCTACACGTCTCATGGGAGGGTGTTAAATATGTGCAGTGACTATGATGATCTAGCTCGCTAAATTATCTTATAGGCATTATGCACTTTTATATCCTAAGGGTGTGAAGCGCGTCACACCACCAAGGAACCGAGTTTCGAAAACGGTTTTTCTTTGAAATTGCATCCTACAGGTATTAAGCATGATGTTAATGATCTTGTTTGCATGTCGCAAACAAGGTCACCAGCATCATCCTGCCTATTCGGAAGCCACTTGTTTTAGATACAAACAGAAAAATTCCCTTGCAGTGGTGCCTAGAACGTAATGATTGGACTAGGGAACAATGGAAGAAAGTTGTATGGTCTGACGAATCGTGACGCTTTGTTTTTCACTGATGGTAGACAGAGAGTGTGGTGAGAACTTCTCGAAGCGATGGAGCCTGCTTGCCTTATTAAAATATCTCAAGCATCTGGACATGGTATAGTGGTAGGCGGAATGTTTTGTTGACACGGACTGGGTCCATTGATACCGGTGAAAGGTCGAATGTCATCCATGAAGTAACAGAATTTTGTATTGGATCTATTGCACCCTGTAATGCTACGTTTTTACCCCAAAGGCAATGGTCGATTTATGATGACAGTGAATGTGCCAGAACTGTGCAATAATGGTTCGGAGAACATGACACGGATTTACACTATTTTTCCTGGTCCCTACATTCGCCTGAATCTCAATCCTATTGAGAATGATTGGGGCTGGAGATAGCTATTCGGCACCGAAGTTCTCTTTCCTCAACTTTTCGCAGTATGCGATATTTTTCTTGAAGAACAGTTATTATGCTGCGCCTCATACTTTATGTTAAGCGAACCAAAGGCTGCCCGATTCGATATTGAATAAAGATTCGCACTGTTTTGAACAATGCGTGTGTAGTTGATAATATTATTCGCTGAATTCTATTTAACTGAGCGTTGTTTTGTCTACACGGTTGTACAGTGGTATCGTCACCGTCCTCCCCACACCGGGTGGAAAAGGCCCGAGTTCGAATCCTGTCGATGACGCGAGGAAGGTTTATGAGCATTTTCCACTCCGTGGCTGAGTTAATCTGTGTCAGACGTAGGCAGCAAGGTTTTTTTACCTAGAACCTGGGGTTTTTCGTCCAGCAAAGCAGGTAAGTCGATGTTAGTTATTTAGGCAAGTATTTCGTCTGCCAGAGATGGTAGATGAAATAACTTGCCGGATGACCCTAATAAAAAATTTTCTTTTTAGCCTTTTTTTTTTTTTTTTTTTTTTTTTTTTGTAAAATTGACGCTCTGATAAACCCGATGCCAGCACCATAGCAAATCATTGGAAGAAACATAGTTTTGAAAATTAAGTTTAGGGTTCTCCGATTCAGTTTCCAATCTGACCTTGTTATCCTCTTCCTTTTGTTCTATTGCTGTGTAATTCCTTACTTTTTCTCGTCAAGTATGTTAAGTGAGGAAGGAAAGTTAACTTGGTATCAAATATAACACGAAAATATTTCATTCCCTTCACCATGCCTATCGATGTTCCACTGGGGACATTAGGGAAAGATAGTCTAATACCTAATGTACTTTTCAATAGATAGGCTTTGCTCTTTAGTCGAAATGGTGAATTTGTGCATACTTAACCAGTCCAGTAATTTTGATAATGAAGCATTGCCCATCGTTTTAGCCTAGTTCCTGCTGTTCGTCTTTACAGTCAGTACATGGTCATCTGCGAGAAGCATGCTTTCCGCAAGACTAAAGTCCATATTTATAGTCCATATTCATCGACGACTATAGTCGAAAACAACAGTTCAAGAAGAGAGCCCTGGGAGACTTCGTAGTACTGGGTCCTTACTGTAACAACTTCGTTATGTAGGTAGTTTTGGAGATGTTTGTATAGGTTTCTAGGTATATCGGTTTGAAGCAGACACCTCATGACGCTCGGCCACTACAAGCCATCAAATGCACCAGCAAAGTCCATTTATATAGCTAGGAGATATTTCTGCTCAGCAGAATTAGATGCTGTCGTCAGGTAGGACATGAGATGACGCAAAGAGCAAAGACCATCTATTGAAAAATATAAGCCAGGCCGATGCATCCTCTGTACATCGGCCTGGCTTAAACCCATATTGCTTGCTGAGGCTAGATTCGATGCTTTATACTAATTTTTCAGTCTGATTACGAATAGACGTTTCAGAAGTTTCTGCGGTCTACCCATTCATGCTCACATGGATGAGTGGACGTCAATTCCTTGAACCCCTCTTCAGGTCTCTTTTTTTCTTTCTTTTCTTTTTTTCCCAGACTATCTTGCTATTTCGGGTTTTGGACAAGGCGGAGCCTTCCAT
Organism: Mastigoproctus giganteus; assembly: GCF_048544385.1. NCBI lineage: Eukaryota > Metazoa > Arthropoda > Arachnida > Uropygi > Thelyphonidae > Mastigoproctus > Mastigoproctus giganteus. The sequence goes on from NC_143583.1 coordinate 14,974,353, forward strand.
TCAAAGATCTGGGAGTGATCTGGGTTTGGTTTTGTTTCTGGGTAATAGCCATATACACACACACCATTCGTCACTAGTAATGATGGAAGAATCAAAGTGCAGGTACAGCAGCAGCACGTTGACGAAGATCTTGACATGCAAGAATTCGCAGCTCTGCTTGATTATCAATAAGGATTCGAGGCACAAACATGGCCGAAACGTCGCATTATCAAATCTTATGCTAAAAGTGATTGACATGTACTATAAGAAATATCAATTTCACTGCAGTCACTGCATGGATAGTTAAGCGTCCATCATTCCTGATCAGATCACGAAGAAGAGTCACCGAATAATTGGTTTTGAAGATGAGGAGGTCGAGAGAGCAAGGATTACCTTCGACTGAAATGCGGCCCTCTTTAAACTTTGCGAATCACTGAAAAGTCTGTAAACAATGCAAAGCATCTTCTCCGAAAGGTATGTTTAATATTTTGTAGTTTTCTGTTGCACTTTTCCCTAATTTGAAACAAAATTTGATGCAAATTAGCTACTCATTAAAATCGCTCATTTTAAAATACGACAAAATACATAAAGCCCTTCTCTTCAACTCCTATTAATTTAGACTCACTGATTATAAAGGAGAGATCCATATATGATTATATCTAGGTAAGTTACTGAATATGTTGCGATTAATCGCAACTGGCTACATTTTCAAGGTACAAAATCAGTCCCCGAACATGTTGACAACGAAAGGGCATATGAGACTCAACTCCAAACAATTATCCATATTGCCACGACAACAAATGTCTGAAACCTTTTGAATATCACTTTGGAAAGTGTGACTTTGCATTAATACGATAATGCATTAGAACTTTACACTCGCAAAATCATACGAAACAGAAATAACAACAAACTGCACGCAGTAATCAAACAGGCAGAATTTCACAATAAAATATTTCTGCTCAAAATAACGCTTTTAAATCACATCCCTACTTTCTCAATCACGCCTTGTTATCTCTCTCTTTCCTGTCATTTTAAATTTATCCCCCTCCCCTTTTCACAGCCCTACTACTTTATGCCTGCTTAAATTAAAAGTTTTGGTGTGTGATAAAAATAGGTATTAGGATAACGTTACAGAGATCACTCGGGGTTCGTGCGGCAGCGTGAAATCGCACTGATGAAAAATACCGTGAAATTCTAAAAGTGGAAAGATGCATTCATCGCTTGTCAACTATACTAAATTAGAGAGATGAATATGAAGCAACATAAATCACTTCGAACGTAAAACTGTTTATTAATGCATGAATGCACCACCGATGCGATCTCCAAAAGCTAGTGACACTTCCTTCATATATCTGTCAGGTGGAAGTTTATATGTAGCCAACATCTCGGTCCCACTTGGGACTGCGTTGTTTATCAGCAAAACGAAAATAAAAATTTAATAATGGAAAAGCATGAGCAAGAATCAGACTATGTACAAATCGATATATTAATTCAAATGTCATTTATTCCGACTCCGAGTTAGCTTTAGCTTCAAAATCTGAACATAAAGTGTATTTTGATTAGTTTTTACTAAGCTTCTCTATAAAATAGAGAAGCCTTGGTAAACCTTAAAGTGAATTGCGAGTAAATGTATTTAGTGGTATAAATATGCACTCACTAGCCAAAATTAAAACATTTATCCAATATTTAATAGGACCACCTTTTTCCGAATTACAGCCTGTGCATGTTGGCATGGATTCCACTAAGTGTCTGAGGGAGTTTAGCTCCACATTTGACCATTCTTCCATCAAGATATTTGCCAGCTGCCGTATTGTGGTCTGTAGAGAATAGAGAACTGCGAAACAGAACTGACCTTTTAAATATATCCCCACACATGCTCAGTTAAATATATCCCCACACATGCTCAGTTAAATATATCCAACACATGTTCAGTTAAATATATCCAACACATGCTCAGTTAAATATATCCAACACATGCTCAATGAAATAATCTCTCATGATGTTGACGGATGGGGAACTGAATCCGATGCCTTGCTAAAATCCAGATAAACTATATTGAAATTGTTCCCTACATCCAGCTCATGAGTAACCGTGTCAAAATAACTTGTCACGTTAATTAAATGTACTTCTCCCCTAAGAAATCTACGTTTTTGTACTTCAGAATGCCATTTGTATTTAAATGTTCTTCCGCATCGCCGTGATCTTAATTTATTTCATTGCCGTGATCAATTCTTCCGTTTTAATTAATTTTGACACAATGTCTTCTCTTACCTATAGTTTCGTGGGGGTGGTTTTTGATGTATTTTACGGTCGGATTGGGGTCATTGGCCTTCCATTCCGGGGTGCGTCGAATAATTCACGGGGCAGTGAGTGCAAGAATTCATTAAAATTATTTTATTCGTTTACATTTGGAGAGCGTCGTCCTGAAGTTATTCTATGGAGCAGATTCAGGTAATCTCTTTTATTCTTTTAAATGTTCCTGTATTGCACTCTTAATTATTTGCCTCCAAGATTTTCCTAACCACTGAAGTCAGATTAACCGGTCTGCAGTTACCGGCTTTACTCTTAGGACTGCTTTTATGTATTGACGATCCATTTGCAGTTCTCCTATCCAAAGGAATCTCTACAAGTCCAATTATATCCTCATAATTAACGTGAACGGTTCAGTACACACCCTGGCCACCTTTCTCAAAAATTGGGTTTATGCCATCATATACTCGTGGAGCCTTACTTGCCTTTAGGCTTGAAAGTTCCCCGTATTATACAATCTTCTTCAATTTCAATATTAACTCATGCTTTCCGGCTTCACTGACTCAGCTTCTCATTACCACAAAGGGCCTTTCGCCAGTCAAGGCCAATGTGCAGTATCTATTCAATTTTTCAACAACATTAAGTGGGTTTTAAAAGTAAAGGGTATTTAGTATCTAACGGCACCAGGGGTTTCCCCATCTCTGCGATGCTTTCATTGTAGGTGTAAGACAATACCCTGTCGAGGCCAAAGATTTAATAGTGTATGCATATTGGATATGTGTAGTGTTATGTTCTGTTGTTCATCTGGCCATTTAGCCATTGGACCCCGTGGCTAAATGGCCAGATGAACTGGCCATTTAGCTTGTTCCAATCTGATTAATCTTCTTCTTTGTATCCACATTCATGGAAAACTTCTTGACGCCATTCTTTGCTTTCTTAGCTAGTTCTTTTTCCACATACAACCTTCCTCCCTAACCTTATCTGTGGTTCTATTACAGATTAACTTGCAACTTTGTAGTTTTCTGTACTTTCCATCATTCTGCAACTTTCCCATGTTCTCTTTTCTGCTCTATTAGACTGTCCAGCTCCGTATTCATCTCCATCTCGGCATCCACCTCGTGCCATAAGTCCCCTATGATGCCATCTAATTCATTGAGTAATACTGAGTTCTGGAATATTCTTACACCTAGTATTTTCTATAACATGCTGGTACAACTAATAATCATCTAGTTTATTTAATAAGTTTGTTCTTCATGGTGAGTTTGCCTCCCACTTGTTCCAGTCAATCAAGGGCATATTGAAGTCATCCATAAAACACATTCACAATTCCATCTTCCTGCTCTTCACAATCCTCTGGTCTGTAGATTACTCCCACTTTCTTTATACCTTTGCTTCCAACTAACTCACACCACACAGATTCCCTGAAATCAGGCGTAACTTCTGTCTGGTAGTCCTGTTATATCAGCATTAGTTATTCTAACCAGTAGTTCGAATTCACCCATTTTATTGAGAACTCTTGATATTACTGTCGACACAGTTAAGACTAAATATTCTTCTGTAGTTTAATACCCTGACATACCCCTTGAAGTTACTTAGGCTTGTTCCCCCTAGCTTTATCTTCTCGCTTATTTGAAACATTTCCACCCTGAGAACATCTTACCAACATCGGCTGTTATATTACCCTTCTTACCCCGAACTTGCAGTTCCCCCTGAACTCTTACAGCATCAATTCGTTCTGCCGCCTCTGCAAATAGATTCCTTTTACCTACAAGTTCAGGTAATGCTTTATACAGCATCAGTAAAAAAGCACTTCCTTTGCTAATCTCTTTTAAAATTTATCTAACCCTTCTTTAAATTTATTCAAACTACCCACTTTCACAAGAACAGGTGGAAGTTTCTTTGGCGAATCAATTACTCTCTGGCAAAAATTAAATTTTCACATATTTATCCTGCAACCACCCTCCCTCAGTTGAAATGTATATCCCCTTGTCTGTGTCGCAGAGAAAAGGAAAGCATGTGATACCTAAAGCAACTATTGTTAAGAGATGTCAGTAAAATGGCCTTAAGTCGCGTGTTATTAGTGTAAATCGATTTGTGGGCTGCACAAGGGAAGATCTGAACGCTGAGCAATGTTTCGTTATTCGCTATTGTGTTCAATGTGTCTGAGAACTACAAAGACTATGAAGAGAAGAGAAGAGAAATGCCAGAAATTTACAAGTTTTAAATGGCATCAGGGAATTAAACAAGATCGACTATCTGCTATAGCCACGACAACAACTCTAAAATACTTACGTGTGTGTGTGTGTGTGTGTGTGTCAAGCAACTTAGGCTATAAGATGTCAGTTGTCCTCTAAGGACAGTATGTGGAAACTTGTGGTCCCGCTCTTTGTGGCGTGGATGGGTGCTGAGAAGGAAGCTTCGTGGAAGCAAAGTAGCCAAGAAAAAAAAAAACGCTTACAGAACAGAACATAGCTCTAAACTTACTTCTGGGCACTTTACAGATTGCTGTATCATCACAGTGTAGTGTACTACGGCGAAGTTGAACTAATGTTCAGGAGCCATCTACCTAATTCACAATACATGATCACAATCTTTTAAGAAGGACGAAAGATTGTTACATTTACAGATGTCTGTGAATATAAAATCACGCAGGTGTTACAATGAACGTCCTACCCACAGCAGTTGGTTGTTGTAGAGTTTTTTAGGTGCATCAGCAACTTAGGCCATATTTATTTATTTATTCAAGTAAAAGAAAAGGAGAGGTTACATGTACCCCTAGACAGCAAACATTTGCTAGGAGGGTAAACATAACTATGACAGATTAACAATATATACATTAATATAAGGATACAGATCAAATTTATTACAGCAGGCTAAGTCAATGTTCAGGATAAATGTTCTAAATAAATTCAGCTTCCCTGGCAGCACGGTGCGGGAGAGCAGGCAAGTTGTAGAAGGCTGTCCGGAGGGGAGTGCAGTTTGTTCTCCAGCACAGAAACCTTCGGAGAGCGGAGGAGACTTGAAACATCTAAAATGCAGTATTGCGTAAGTATCAGCAAACACTGGATCTGTAGGTTTTGTCCATGCAAATCGCCTCGGGGTTAATATTTAGGTCGTTCAGGAGACCAATCGTGTTTGTTGGAAACATCTGACTGAGCGAGCTGATTTGGTTGAGGGCATGTCGGATCTTAGATGTTTGGTCATTAGTTGCTCTGTTATCTTTGGGTAGAATGATGTAGAATGCTTTGGGTAGAATGCTCTTCTGTTATCTTTGGGTCCAATGAGCCTATTGATGATGGGAGCATCAAGTCTACCCGAAATAAGCTTGGAGAGGGTCATTATATTGCGAGTAGTGATTATTTGTTTCCAAGGGGGTCATTCCATGCAGCGAATGAAGTATAGCCATAGAGATAGTAAGATGTCCTGAAGACCTATTGAGGGATCGCAGCAGCCAATACTCAAGCCCCAAGAACTGCTGGAGGTAGGTTGGAGGAGCGGTGGACTAGATTTCCGACGAGTAGAGAGCCACGGGCACAACACAAGTTTGGATAAAGCTAGATATTAGCTTCTTATTGCCGTAACCAACCAGTTCCTGCCCAGCAGACCTAAGGGCTGCAAAGAATTTGTTTCTTGCTTCCATGAAGTGATCCAGAAAAGACAGATTCGAATCCAATATCAAACCAAGGTCCCTGTGAGAGTTGACAAACTTGATTTGATGTCCGTTTATAGAGACGTGCACTGTGAATATTCTTTTCCTCTTTGTGAACGTCATCTGGGCAGATTTTTCGGCATTTAGCTTGAGTCCAATGTGATGCAGAAAAGGGTTTACCTCATTTATTTGCTTTATTGCAGCTCTTTGGACTGGGAGCGCTTGTTCTGGCTGATCCGAATGAATGAACAGCTTCAAATCATGTGTACGAGATCATGTTTTGGAAATTTGCCAGCAGAGGTTACAAAGCAGCTGCAAACAGTGCAGCTGACAAAACGCCGCCGCCATGTGGTAACCCTTTGCAGACAGCAAAGGAACGAGAGAGACCATTGTACTCAACAAGGAGCCGTCTTTCCTGCAAAATTTTATTGAGTACGGTGACGAGGTTACCGGAGATCCTGAAGTAGTTCTTCGATAACCGATAAGGATGTGATGGAAATCCTATCATATGCAGCTTTGACGTCAAGAAAAATTATGTCGAAATATTTCTGAGACCGAATAACTCAGCCGCGTTATGAAAAACACCCATAAAAATTCCTCGCTTTATTGACGAGATTCGAACTCAAGTTTTCGGTGTGGGGAGAACGGTGATAATAACAACTGTACTACCCACGAAGTTTTACCCCACACTGGGGGTAAAACCTGGGTTGGAACTTCGTCAATGACGTGATGAACTTTTGAACTTTTTACGCATCGTGGCTGGGTTAATCGGTCTGAGGCGTGGACAGCAAAGTCCCCTTCCCTTTTTCGGGAACGCGGGTTTTGTCCAGCAAAACAGGAAAAATCAAGAACACACGCAATTTATGGGCATGGGCTTATAAGTTCGGTTTTCGATGGCCGTAATGTTTTTGGATTTTTGCGGAACAGAATCACTTCATCAATTCAAGATTTCCACTTAAAAAAAAGACCGTCCTTGCTTATAACAACTGTACAACCACCAGCGCAACCACCGAAATGGAAGTTTACAATAAATCATGAATACTCGCGCACTTGACCACTCGGCTACGTCACAACCTGTTCCATTATTTTGTATTCTTCCCACTGCCAGTTTGATATCTCCTGAATTATTTCAAGAAATTATTTTATCGTATTACAGAAAGCTTACTTTCCGTGTGTCAGTCAAATATCCGTTTTGTTTTTCAAACATGGACGTAACGATTTTATCAATAAGGGATCAACTTCTTCTCTCTGGAGTTTTTCTCCTTCTCAATGTGATTGTATTCGGAACTGATTTGACGAGAATCTGTTGTGAACATGCCGACTATCCTGAAATAGTAATACTCCAGTTGAAGACTACGTTCATTGTGCATACTCATATTCTGATACGTTTGAACTAATCTACATATGAAACGGCATGTTTTACCCACAAGTCCACATACAGTACTGTTGCGTTATAACATGATGTTTATAATGACATGATGACTTTTATAACGATTTTCATAAAGTTTATTAATCATTTTGCACTTTTTCATCGATGTCTTCTTTTTGTTATCAGAGTACATGATGCGCGTGACTAGAAAATTCCAAGGAATGGCTGTATAAATAACGTCAAATTGAACTTTTTAATTATTTGCTTTTCCTCCTTGAATAGCTTCTTGAACTGCCAAAATTCCTTGCGCAATTCTTGAAACCCTTCTCCTTTGAAATGACATGAAAAATTATGGAACCTGTTTGTTGATATTGATTTTTAGCGTTTTCAACGAATTTGACTTCCTCCGGAGAGCCATTATCTACTCAATTTAGCTAAGCTGTTATACCAGAGAATATAAAGAAATTAAATGGAGCCAAATTGTGGGGGAGAAGTTCCATCTAAAGGAATATCTGTGAGGAATTTCTAATGGAAAACTGATTCTTCAAATAGAATGTCCTCTCTGCTCTCCCCATTCGGATCCATTTGAGTTCTTTCTATTCCCCATGTATCAAAATACGTCGAAGAGTCTTTTGAGAACATCTAGCTGCATTAGACCCTCTAACTTTGCAAGCTAATTGTTTCAAAACACGTTGGTAAAAGTCTTTGAAAATTTATCACGTGAATTAGCATAAATACTTTTAACAAATAGTAATCAATCATATGCGTAATGGTGTTAGAAAAACTTTAAATAAATACATTCTGAAATTGCCGACGTGGTCCAATGTAGGAACCTGGCTCCTTGATTGGACCAGAGGTTGATTTGTTCTGGAATCATAAAATACTGATTTTTATATACATTGGAATACATAATACAGATATACAGTAGCGAAATTTTAGAAAGAGAACATATTTTATTGTTTAATGGGCTTACACAAAAAGCAAAGCACATTTTTTGATCTTTTTAACTACAGCGCATTTAACGTGAACCCATTTATGGCATGCCATGCATTGGATCGTATCGTGCATCTCTTGATTTTCACAAATAAAGCAATACCAGCTTTCATTATCTTGTTGTCTTTCGGTAGCCTCCCCTCAAAAGTTCTAGGACCCAGTTGGTATTTAAGTTTTTTTTTCTTTAACTTTCGCTGTTTAATCTAAAGAGATTCCTTATAAGGACTCCCTCAGTTCAAGAATAAGCGGAGTGCTTCTTTTTGCTCTTTTCTACATTGCAAAATCAGCAACAGGTGTTGGAGAGATGTCTTCTTTATGTGTACGCACATCAAATTTAAGCTTCTTGCTGGCACACTCAAGACATATAGGCCTAGATATTGGGAACTTTGAGCATCAGTGTGAAGAAAGTTCCGCTCTTGGATAGAAGATACTTCTGTTATATTACTTAATACCACAGATGAAGAGAAATGGTTATCTTGAAATAAATTTCTGTGAACTGGCCAAACTCCTGTTTTAGCAACCAATCATGGTTGTAAAACCATTCATGCCAAATTCATGGAATATAAGTAGTTTTGGAGTATGCTTCTCGAAACAACTGACATATTTGAAATTGCGTAATGCACCGGCGTGGATGAGCACGAACCCACAATATTACAAAGCTACAAACCTGCTAAAAGCAGGGTCTTATAAAGGATCAGAAAAAAAGATTCGGTTAGAGGTTATCTAGGTCAAGAAACGCCTAAGGGTCAGCTCACAGTTGAGCTGGTTCTATGTTAAAGGCGATGTGGATTCTGGGTTGAAGTTATTTTTAATAACATTATAAATAATGAATTCATAAGTTTCAAACATAAATAAATTGTCCGAATCATAATACGATTAATTTACATTGCTGTAAAACGTAAACATATTTTCCAGAATTATAAATTTTTTGAAGTGTCAATGGTTAATTGACTGAAAACAGTTAAGAGTATCTTTGAAAATATGTTTCCTTCATTGAGTCACCAGGACAGCTAGGAAATAGTATGTGGTCCAGTCTAGGCAACAAAGCGCAATCTTGTATTCAGCATTCTAACGTAGAGCAGTCAAAAAATAGCAAAGCAAGAAAATCAGCAGAAATTTGAAGAAATTAGAATCTATTGATGATTATTAATCAATTATCGAGAAACCGCGAGAATTGAAAGCCTTAAAATAAGATAAAAAGCATCAAAAGCACACTTTTTAATTTCAAATTCTCACTACTTGCTCGATGAAGACAAAACTATCGTGACAGACTCTTCTAGTAAAAATGTATAACAATTCGCAATTAGATGCCAGCACAAACGTTAAAATCTTATATTTAACTTGGTGGTCCATCCTAGGCGCTGGTCCAATTCAGCCAACTTTTCCCTACGTGTAGTACTCAGCTAGATGAGAATTTTGAAGAGCACAAAAGAAGATAATTGGTAGCTCGCTTTTAACTGTCTAATAAATCCACTGAAACTTTCTAGCCTTACCTCGAATTGTTTCTTCAAATTTCGCGTGTTCTAAGGCCAGCCTTCTTCTCATACAATGCCTATAATGTGTGAAAAAGGCCTAGGGTGAGATCCCATAAAAACAGGAAGAATTTTCATAGACCTTTTTCCGTATAGTGGCCGAGTTAATTTTGGGCGGAGG